>NW_020174430.1:1654690-1661224 GCF_003031525.2 Neophocaena asiaeorientalis asiaeorientalis | reverse complement strand
GGGGCGCAGGCGCCCACCTTAACCCCCGCCGCGCCGCGCCGCGGCCGCAGGAGCTCAGGCGAGGAGTTTAACCACTTCCCCCCTTGAAGAGCTGTCACTTCCAAATTAAGAAGAAATGCAAAGTTACTACACAGCCTCAATAAGCCCAAGACGTCTTAATAAGGGTCACAAACTAATTAACTAGGAAAAGAAAACTCTGCAGCATGCATGCGTGCACCTTTAAAATTATCAGATTAATACATTAGCATTTAGAGTAAATTTAAAGTGTTGGGAGGACGTTTTAGAATCATCTCATTTTTATTCAACAGGCAACGCCCACCCCACCGCCACCCCCCCAAAAGCTACTTCAAACACCATTCTAAATAGAGATCTTCCATATATAAAAGAAATGCAAAATCACAGAAGCCTCTTAGTGTGCGAAACTGGCAAAACCGCATCAAAATTTTGGTCAAGTTCAGACACTGACTTACATTCTTTATTCTTGTTTTGTCGGCATTAAAAGATGTTAGCCCTGCAAAGTGCCCACTCAGATGAATGAGTGTGAGCCCCTGGCTTTATTGATACAGAGGATTCCCAGGTGTCCTGGGCTTCGCTCCTGCAGAGCTGATTGCATCTTAAGAGGTGTGTTTTTCAAATTCTTGAAACCCAGGGAAAAATTGCATTGGCCTCAGTTGCTGTCACTTCTCCTCTTTGGCTGCTGTGGGTCCCTCTGTGCCTACATCTGCATGTTTCCTCTCAGTTCAGCTCTGATGGAACGCAGTTCCTTCCAGCCTGGGCCTGGCTCCTGAGGGAGGGGGCCTAAGCCCAGAGCAGCACAGCCCACCCCACGTGCTAACACCAACATGTTCTCTGCTCAGGGACTCCCGTCTGAGCTCCCTGCACTGACCCAGATTCTCCCTGGGGACAGAGAGGAAGCAGCCGTGGCTCTGTTTTTCCCCTAGACTCTCTCTCAAATCCAACCAGGAAGCTCTTTTTTTTTAAAACAACCGTTAAATAACAACAACAACAACAGTTCTTCCCAAAAGCCATCCAGCCACCACCAAAGAGACTGAATCATCCTAACTGAATCGCTGTAACCGTCCTGGTGCCATAAGAGCACGTGCATCTTTCAACTGGTCACCCCACTTACGTGTAGATAAAACGCGGGTGAGTAACGCACAGGCATCTCACTCGTCACACCCCGGTCACTCCAACTGCCCTGGATTGGAAGGGATGGAGGTGGGTGTGCAGATGTGGAAGCCACGCTCCAAGGTAACAGAGAAAGACTGAGGAGGCATGGCTTCCTCTTTTAACAGGTGACCCGAGAGTGTACAACAATGTAAAGTCAAGCAGCTCACACTGGAGATCTCAATTAATCCATCATTTCGCCCATTTTCCCCTCGTCTCCTCTGTTGACTTTTCCAATATTAAATTCTCAGGGAAATCCGTCGCTACTTTTGTCCAGTGGGGACCAAAAAAAAAATCAATTGTCAACTTATGACCACAAAGAATGACTTTACTATCAAGAAAAACAAAAATGATGTCTTCAGGGTGCAGGAGGTTTTGTTTATGCTTTTGAAAGAACAGGAGGAGAATTTACCTATTTTAGTACCAATCCGTTCTGACAAGTCCCTACTTTACCTTCACTTTGCAATGGGAGTTGTGGAAGTAGGAAGTTGCATGATTTCACCAAGTTAAGATATTATATGAGCAGACGTCAGGTGTGAGGTCATGACTGCTGACCTCAGTCTGCTGAATTTGGGGTTCTCCTTATGAGGAGGCCAAGGAATTACCTGTAATCATCCACATCCATTTTAAGCACCACTCCTGCTCCCCTCCAAGACTCCTCTTTGTAAACAGGTCCCACCACCGCAAGTGGAAACAAACACCAGCAGTGGAGAAGGAAGGGGGACTCATTCTGGGCTTTGGAGTCATTTCCCTCCAGGCTTGAGAATGGCAGGGATGAGTCCTTTCATGATAAATTCTCACCCTGGCTCTTGCATCTAATTCCCAGGTAGGTACAAATGAGCGTTAGTTTTTGCATCTAGGAATGTGGGTAATGACAACAACAGGCCTTCCCGAGGGGCCTACATACATGATTAACTCTACAGTAAAATACTTCGAAATCCCCTTAAGGTGAAAGATGCTTTATTAATACATTTTGCCTGCCACTGCTTCATTATTATAGCTGGGCGGAAAAATAACTCTTCTTACAGGCTCTGTAAGATGTTCAGTTTATACCAGTCTGCATGCGGTTGATCTAAGACGCTCACACCATCTTTGTCTCTGGCGGGGGAAGGGAGAGTGGTGAGCTGCGGCCTCCCAACCTGGCCGGCAGAAAACCCAGCAGAGATCAGGTAACGCTCAGGCTGGACAAAGAAAAGCCACTGGCAACCTCACAGCTGCTTTGTGGACCCAGGGATCCAAACTTTATTCAAAAATGGAAGTTTAGAAATTGGTGAGAGGTCAGAGATGCCCGCACAATTAACAAGGCAGAATCCATTTTATTGAAACTGCTGATTGAAGTGGTTTGACTAGATGAAGATCAAAATCACATGTCAACTCCCTTCTCATCCCCTAATCCCTAAATATAACCAAACACTTAGTGGCTTATCTTATATCCCGTCTCTTGCTTCATAAAAACTGCTGGATTTATTTTGTTTTTCCCAGCATATCCGAGTTAATGAAAAAGGAATGACAGTCAGAGCAATTTCATTATTTGTGTTCTTTATAGACATAACTTCCTTTCTACCTCCTGGAAAGCAGATTCCTAACGAGCGCCCACCTCCACTTTCTCCCCGCCACCCCCCTGCTGTCTCCCTCTCCATCCTCCGTTCCCTCCTGCATACACATACAGTGTACACATAAATCAACTTGTCATAGCTTGTCTCCACTCTGGCAGCTGTAATTGCTGCAGGTTATAAAAATATCTATAGGACAATGCCTTTCAAGCTCACAGGCGTGCACACACACACACACAGACACACACACACACGCACACACTGCCTGAGCAAAAGAAAACAATCATATTCCCTTTAATAATCCTGGGACTGCAAAGGACGGGGCGCAGAGGAGCTTGCTGGGTAGACTCTGGAGGGCTGGCAGGTAGAGGAGGACGCAGGGCTAGACAGAGACTCCGGGCGGCAGCAGCCCCTCCTCACTAAAGCAGGGCTGGAAAAGGGAAGAATTGCCAATGAAAGGGAAATTGTTTCAGCTGTTGCTTTTGTTTTTCTCTGCATTACCTACAGCAAGCTGGGGTTGGCTAAAGAGCCAGTGAATGTTCTACACACACAAGAGCCCGAAAGAAGAGCTCTAGCCTGAGACATGCCAGTGCCGCTTCTTCTCTAAAAAGGTGAAAGGCCCCCCTCTCCTGGTGGAGATTCCAAATAGGAGCACAGGCGAGAAGATGCGACACGCAGGGCAGTTAGAGCGGCGTGGCACCCAACAGACCTCGCAAGTTTTAATCAGGAAAGGCGGTGTCCGTCTGGCTCAAGAGACAGCTCTAGGGGAGTAGGGAAGGGCCGGACTCTGGAAAGGTACCTGCTGCTCTTTCCACCTATGTGAATATAGGGTCAAAATAAACGCATTGTTCATCCGGGCTAGAGTCTGGTGTTGTTAGGATTTCAGCAGGGAGAGCCAAAGAGCAACTTGAAGATGAGGAAGAAGCGTCCAGAGAGAAGAAAGAGATCAGGAATAGAGAGAATTCAGGAGCATGGGAAGAAAAGGCAAAGGTGAGGCTGCCCATGGACTTTGAAAGGTACATAAAGAGGAGGGGTGATCAGCAGAAAAGTTGGCAGGTAGACAGAAAAGTAAAGAAAAGTGGGGCAAATGATCAAAGTCCAAGTACCATCAAAGCAAAGGCCAGGTACCCAAAGGGGAGCATCGCAAGAGCCAGGGGTCTTTAGAGAAGCATCTCTCCATATCTAGGTTTGGGGTCATTATAAGACTCTGGATTCCCAAAATCACAGAATGATATGGTCAGAGGGGACATCGAAAGATGTATAACCCACTCGTTTCATAAGTGGGAGGAGTGAACCCAGGAGAGAGGATCCATTATCATAGGAATAAAGTTAACAACTCACAAATCAGGACTAGAGCTCGGGGCTGATGGGCCCTGCTCCTGTGTTCTCTCCACTGTACCTGGCAGGTAAGGACACTGCTTAAGGGCCAAATGACAAAATATCTCCTTTGGCTGCTATATCTGCAGCAAGGGAGAGAACCACAGAAGAGGTTATATTAACACAGAAGTGTTAACATTGCTGCCCAGTACTGATGCCTCTGGGTATCCAGTTATTCAGCTGAATTCAATGTCAGCCATTAAACTTCGACAAGCAGACTTTGAGTGCCTCCTGTGAGCCAGGAACTGTTGGAAGTTAGAGATACAAAGAAGAAAGACATTGCCCTGCCCTCGATTTGCTTACAATCTAGTGCTGTTGGGGTTGTCAATGGTTCTATTTGCATTTGCATCCAGGAAAGTTGAACTTGTAATGAACTCAACCCAGCGCTCCCTGGAAGCCCCTAAGAACATTCTCGTCGCCAAGAACAACAACCTGGGATGCGCCTCCCCCGTTGGGAACAGTTGATTTCCAGGCGCTGTGTGTCCAGAGTTCCAGGCACTGACCATGGTTTCCTAAGATTCATTTAAAGAGGCATGGGGGGAGGGGCGGCGGGATATTCTCAAGAATTTAAAAATGGAGGGAAGAAATTCATCTACTCAACAAACACGTTTTCAGCTATGTGCTAGGTGGTGGATTCCAGTGGTGGGCAAGAGAGACAAAAACAGAATCCATTGTGCATCTAACACCGGCAGGGGAGACAGATATTAAAGCAAGAACTTTACAAAACTGTAGATACGATGCTGATAGGCACCGTGAGGAACTGGAAAAACAAACACGATAGACGTTTCTCTGGGAATCGGGACAATCAGGAGACGCTTCCCTAAGGAAATGACTTTAAACTGGGACTTAATAGTGAGAAGGAGTTGACCGGGCAGATGGTGTGGGCGGGAATCTAGTTGCAGACGGGATGGAATGTATACAACCGGGGATGGCAAGGAGCCTGAGACGGAGCTGCCTTTTATATTCACAGACCGTGCTCTGTTAAACTAAGAGTGGGGACGTCTGAAGTGCTCTGATTGGAAAGCTCTAACTGCTTCCTCATCCTGTGTTCACGCACTCATTGATTATCAATTAAGAATGACCAGGGGCTTTGGACTCAGACAGACCGGAAGTCAGACATCATCTCCTCCATCACTAGCTGTGTGACCTTGGGACAATAACCTTGTTTGTGAAATAGTGATAAGAATGGTACATAGCACGGAGGGTGGTGTGAGGATGCTATGAGACTCTTGACGGACAGAGGTGAGCACAGGGCCTGGCAGCTGCTGGGCCTCTGCATGGGGACTGCACGGAGGCCAGCGCATGTGCTTCCCTCCTTCGGAAGGGTCTAGGTGTGATATTTGTCCCGAGAACCCAAGAGCATCCCTCTGAGTGCCAGACCTGTGAACACCATCCCTGTGCACGTCCTGAGGGGTTTCATCCCAGGGACAGAACAGAAACATCACGCTGAGATGTGGTCAGAAAGGGAAGTAGCTTAGCCTTCAAACCAGGGCAGGAAGAAGGTGACCCTGCAGTTCCCACCCCAGTGTCTTGAAAAGCACACAGGATCCAGGCCTGTGGGAAACAGCCTGAGCTTGAGAAAGAGGACGGGGTTTCCTCTTTGTGTGGCAGCCTGGGAACTTTTGTCTGCCATGCTCCCACGTATACCTGAAAAGTAGCCAAACAACCTGAGAAAAAGACAAGACGCCTCCATCTCAGCGGTAAATGAGCAGTGCTTCTGACCACCTTCGTGGAACTTGGGCCCATCTTTGCTCCCGTGGGCCTGGTGGTGGAGTCCAAAGCCCCCCTACCCATCCCCAGGTCCAGATTTACACCAGTCACTGGATACTAACATGCACTGCTGGCCTCATTGCTCCCAGTTTCTACCCTTGAGCATCCCAGGGCTGTGCTACAGGATCAGCCAGACTCCATTTCCAAGGTTTGCAAGATGCAGCCCAACCAGAGTCAGTAGTGGCTTCTCACAGAGAAAGAGCCTCTGGATGGTAACCGGCCACCCCAAACTTGGAGCTTAAACCCCAAATGTACCATTAGAGGAACTTGGCTTTCCTCCCCAGCCCAGCCCTATGCCCTTCTCCTTAATCAATCGCCTTTTACTCATGTCTCTTTTTAACCTTTTCTCTGCATTTTCTCCCCAGCCAGGAGCAACAGCAGAAGAGGTAAAACTTAATGAGACAGGAATTTGCTCAAAAACTTATGGGTTCAGTTGTATTTCTTATTGGAGGTGGCATTTTGTAAATATCATTTTATAAACCAGAGTCTCTGGATCCGAGTCTTAACTCATGCCATCATTAAATAAGTCACTTGCTTTTTTGTTTGTTTTAGCTTCTTTGTTTTCAGAAGAACCAACATCTCCATGATATGTGGACCTTTGAGAAGATCTAGTGTCTAATACATCCAAATGGGCTAATACACTTTTTTTTTTTTTTTTTTTTTTTTT
>NW_020174430.1:1645841-1654537 GCF_003031525.2 Neophocaena asiaeorientalis asiaeorientalis | reverse complement strand
GCGTCCCGTGCATCGGCAGGCGGACTCCCAACCACTGCGCCACCAGGGAAGCCCAGGCTAATGCACTTTTGAAAGGTGAAAGTACTGTTCTACAGTAAGATGACAGCCCGTAGAGGGCTGGGGTCAAGGGTACTGCATTGGGCCCCCAATCTGTCACTTATTGGCTGCATGGAGTTCCCCAAGTCGCCTCCACTTTCCTTCTAAGTGAGGAGTTTGGATTAAATGACCTCCTAGTCCCCTTCCAACTCTCAGTCTATGGTTTTAATGCTTCTCAACACTCTTCTCAAAAGCAGTGTATCTTCACGTCCGCTTATCGGTTTCTCCTATAGAGAAATAGCCCTCCTCACCCTGTCCTTCCACTGTTCCCATTCACCAAGGTGTCCACTTCAAAACTCGGAAAACTGTGACACAAAGTAATTAATGTGCCACATTGGACCTAAGGCAGGCGATGGAAGAGCCATGATGATTAAAAGTCTTCCGATAAAGGGTTTCTTTAAGGAAAAGAAAATCCCACAATGCAACCAGCAATGTTAATCTTCAATAAACAGGCTGTTAATATTTAACTGGAATTTATTTAAACCTACAGTAACTGTCCCATTAAATCTAAATTAATTGCCCTTTTGGGACTCTTCCCCTAAAGCCGAGCCGGGACACGGCTGTCTAGATCACAGTTCGTGCTAGGCATCCAGCCATAAAGGGGATATTTCAGCCATCCATTTAGGACTAGATGATTAGAATATCATGGTTGAAAGGGCTTTAGAGGTCAACTAGGCTAGTACGTTTTATATTCTGTGTCTTTGGACTTTCTGGGGACCTGTTTTCCCCACCTCTTCAGCAAGGGCTTTATTGTGTGTTCTATCTTTGTGTGTGTCTCTCTCCAACCTCTTCATTCTATTTTGAAATTCCCTCTCATTCTCTTTCCTTTCTGTTAGTGATTATTTTTTCTTTTAGACTTCATATTGTAGACTCATTCTGCTGTGTTTTTGTCTGTCTCTCCTGAGTTTCTTAAGAGAAGCCACTTAAGATATATAGCAAATTCTGTGTGTGTGTGTATGTGTATGCGTGCGCACGTGTGTGTGTATGTATATATAATTTTATGTGTCACAAAGAACATTTTATAATGGCAGTTGTATGTAAAAGACTAAAAGCTGTGAAATAATCCCCAAGTCGCACAGCTTTAGAAGGGGCAGTGAGAGTGTAATTGGGTAGAACTGATCTTTGCTATCGCTGAAATCAATCAGTAATTTTTATTATAAATGTGGTCCCAGCTGAAATTCTGGGATGTTATTTTGCTATGATTTTAACACATTCATAGCATTCCTACAACAACGCGCGCACACACACACACACACACACACACACACACTCACTCACTGCATGCATCAAATCAGTTTACTAGTGAAACATTGGCTAGTACGTTTTATATTCTGTGTCTTTGGACTTTCTGGGGACCTGTTTTCCCCACCTCTTCAGCAAGGGCTTTATTGTGTGTTCTATCTTTGTGTGTGTCTCTCTCCAACCTCTTCATTCTATTTTGAAATTCCCTCTCATTCTCTTTCCTTTCTGTTAGTGATTATTTTTTCTTTTAGACTTCATATTGTAGACTCATTCTGCTGTGTTTTTGTCTGTCTCTCCTGAGTTTCTTAAGAGAAGCCACTTAAGATATATAGCAAATTCTGTGTGTGTGTGTATGTGTATGCGTGCGCACGTGTGTGTGTATGTATATATAATTTTATGTGTCACAAAGAACATTTTATAATGGCAGTTGTATGTAAAAGACTAAAAGCTGTGAAATAATCCCCAAGTCGCACAGCTTTAGAAGGGGCAGTGAGAGTGTAATTGGGTAGAACTGATCTTTGCTATCGCTGAAATCAATCAGTAATTTTTATTATAAATGTGGTCCCAGCTGAAATTCTGGGATGTTATTTTGCTATGATTTTAACACATTCATAGCATTCCTACAACAACGCGCGCACACACACACACACACACACACACACACACTCACTGCATGCATCAAATCAGTTTACTAGTGAAACGTGGATTAAAGATGAACACCTCATCAGATGGATTAGTGTTCAAGCTAAGTTAATTTTCTCAAGAAGCGGGAGCTGGTTGAGACTAAAATAACTCACCCTGAGGTTTCTAAAGGTGTAGGTCCCTGAGTTAGGCATATAAATGTTCACCGTTTGCCTTGCAGGGCCTGGAGAGGGATGGTGATGGAGAGAGGGATGCAGTCCTTGATGGATTTGGGTAGGAGAAATATAGGGCAGAGCTGAGGGGCAGGTGGGCAGATGGGAAGGTATCCCACACATTTTTAAGAGGACCAAACCCATTCTCAACTGTTTGCTTGTGGAAGGCTTTACGTGTTTACTGCCTGTAGAACCCATGTTCCTTTGTATTTCTGTCGCCGTCAAGTTAGATGAAAGACACTACACAGGGACTTCCCTGGTGGCGCAGTGGATAAGACTTCGCACTCCCAATGCAGGGGGCCTGGGTTTGATCCCTGGTCAGGGAACTAGATCCCACATGCATGCCACAACTAAGAGTTTGCATGCCACAACTAATGAGTCCACATGCCTCAACTAAAGGAGCCCTGGAGCTGCCACTAAGGCGCCCACCTGCTGCAACTAAGTCCTGGTACAATAAAATAAATATCAAAAAAAAAGACACTACACAATCCTCACAGTGTCTTCAGTTGGAAAACAAATCCTCTGTATTCAGAGCATCTTTATTCTTTGCTTTATTGAATCTTATAAATTGAAGAAATGACTGAACACATTTCTACATGCTTATGCATCTCCCTGGCTTTTCCCACATCTGTCCCTCGCCATGCATTTGCCTTTGGGAGTTCAGGGTCTTTCGGGACAAAGCAATGGAGGCTGCAGATATAGCATCACATCCCTGCCAACCTGGGAGTTGATGTGGGCTTTCCCTCCTAGAAAGGAATGATTTCCCTGAACCATGTGTACACTTTCTTCATCTAGGGTACCAGAAAGCTCCAAGTGGTGCTGCAGGTGATGAGATAGAGCCACTTGGGAGTGGCCTGGCAAAGTGGACTTAGATGGGGCTCAGGTAGCTCTGAATCTGGGGAAGGGAGAGCAGGGAAAGTGTTGTGAGCGGACATGTGAACATGGACAAAATATGAAAATAATTCACCTAAGCTTTCACGGGAGTGTCCCCAAGGTTTTGGGACCAAAGATGCCTTAGAAAGTCGGTAATGAGGAGACTTTTTTTCAAAAGCAGAGAATTAGCCTAACGCTAAGACACAAATCAGGATAGATTGTCATGTTTCTATATGGAGAAGTATTAGTACCAGAATCTCCAAGGGAGAGTTGCTGGGACAAACCAAATGCAATATTTCTATCAATAATCTGCCAAAGGGGATTCAGAGAGGATTCTCCCGAGTTTGAAGAAGACATTAAGTTCCCTTAAGTAATTAAATCTTCAGTTGACCTGGATGAGCTATAAATAATCCGCAAAGTTATGGGAGCGTGCAGAGAAGTGGGCAAATGCAATGTAACGTATTTGAGGAAAGATCATGGAAAATGTACTTTTTGATGCTGGACTCTGGGCAGCGGGATACGAGAGGTGACGGAGTGGACAGAGGAGTGTGGTTAATGGCTCTGACTTTCAGTCCAAGCTCCACAAGTGGCCAGCTTGACCTTTCAATAATTTTGATAATTGATAATTTGACCTTGGATAATTTTCTTGACCTTTGATAATTTTCTTACCTCTCAGAGCCTCAGTTTTCTCCTCTATTAAATAGGAATATGGGCTACCCCAAACATTTGCTCTGTGAGGCTAGATGAGACGGCAGACGTAAAGTACCCAGAGATGTACCTAGCGTGTGGTACAGTCTCCACATGCGTAACCAGGGAAACGATGCTGGAAAGAGTCATGGCCAGTAGCTCCCAAGCTACGGTCCTTACAGCACATTTTGGAGTATGATAATATAGATTATTGTTGGCAGGGATCAGGAATTTTTGCCAAAAAAGAAATGTCGGGCCTAACATTTTATGAAAACTGCTAGAAGAATATTGGAAACATAGAAACAAAGAAACATTCCCTTTACTCAAAATGGCTGTGTATAAATTCTTCAAATGTTACTCATAGTATTTATCCATTACAGCTCACAAAGCATCCAGGAACTTCATGTGACCAGTTTCTGAGTCAGGAATCGAGACTCATTTCTAATCTCCTCTGTCCCTCTCCCATGGCCCTCTCCCCTGCTATTCTACGTTTCTTTCTCTCGTGGGCTCTTCACCCAAAACATTTCATGTCCAGTCGCCTTTCCCAACCCCCATGGCCTTACCTCGGCCTGAGCCATCATCCCTTCTTATTTTCTTGTTTGGAATCATGGGACGCCCTCTTACAGGGATTTCTTCCACCTGCTTTTACCAGGTCTATTTCAAGCTCCACTTTCAAATCAAGTTTTCCTGAAAACCTGACCGTGTCACTCCCTTCCTGTGTTCAGTCTTTAGTGGTTCCACACAGGAATTTGAATATACGGTTTCTGAGCCTTCATGATGTGGCCTGGTTTGTTTTCACCTTTTTCTCTTGTTACCTCTTCCTTTATCGAGCCATGCCACTTTTTATTTTAATTGATTATTATTTTAATCCCTCAAAAGTTCCTCTTTTTCACCTTGGGGCCTTTGCACAGGCTGCCTTCCTGTCAAGAATACTGTCCCCACACTTTTCAGGTTAAGTTCTATTCATCCTTCCAAGTTCTAACTTCCTCATGAAGAACATAACTATTCCATTCAATTAGGTAGATGCCCACTGCGTCGGTACGTCTAACATTCGTAATACTTGTAAGAGTTTAACTTCTTTCGTAGTCTCTTATACCCCCGAAGCCTCACCCAATGCCTGGCACCTAATAGGTTTTCGATAAATATTTGTGGAACTTAAGTACAGCTGGGGAAAGTTCAAAAATTAAAATTATTTTCTGGCAGGGCAGGGACTTCCAAATGAATGAATATTAAGATGAACATTTGGCATTCACAAAGTGTACGGATAGGGTGTACACACACTTGATAACCAATCTCTAGCTAGAAATAAGAAGAATTCTGAGAAATTGACAGATGGCAGTTTAAGGATAAAAATAAGCATGTCTGTATAAAAGGTTATACAGGCCAAAAATAATATCTAAATAGGATAAAGGAAGGCTTGGATAAATTAATGGGTGACAGACCCATTCTGGTTTATTAGGTTAGGGGTGTCTGATGTATATCTCTAACCTTTGAAGTATGAGGTCCCATGCAAAATGGCCACTGTCCAAAACACCTAAGGAGGACATCTGAATTGATATGACCTGGGGTGACCTTTTTAATGTCATATTCCCATGTACGCAGTAATTTTATTGTCCACGTTGCTGGGGATAATGGAATTATGCTCATCTTTCCCTCTGCGCACCTTACGGCCGCCCATTCTAGAATAGTTGTGTACACTTGGTAGGAGTAGTTTTGAAATGATGCAAGAAAAGGTGTGTGTAATTTGTGTGAACAAGGAACCCTGAGCAGGGGGAAAGCTGCCTTCAGCCTTGAGGGAGAATTAGATGGACTGCCTTCTGTTCTTACCCTCCACTCCCTTGGCTATTTCCTCCACGTCTGACCCCCCGACTTCCACTTCCCGTCTCTGCACACAGGTATCTCTACCAGACCCCTTTCTTTCTTCCAAGACACAGTAGAGTTCTAGGGAACTGGAGTACCGTTCCCATGTTCCTGTTATTTATCAGACCAAAGTAGGAGACATTTACACATCAGGTTATATAAATATTTTCAGTCCACCATTCTGCACGTGGGAGAGCTAGCTCACCACACTCTCATAAAAAATCCACTCTAATCCCGACATCCAGCTTATGACCTCCTATCACTCCATCCAAGAATAACGTTAATAGTAATCAGACTATTAGTCAGGGGGCTTGGTCTGAACCTGAAAATTTTGAAAAACGGTCTCATAAATTATTTTCCAAGGACATCGTCTTTAAGCATTAACAGGTACAACTGACTCTGAATTCTGGGAATTGAGCATAATTACATGGAAACTGACAGGACACAAATGCCAAGAATCCTGTTAAACTTTAATATCTCGAAAAACGTCTCCTTGTAATTATCTCTTTCCTTTGTCTCAAATGTTACTGTGAATATGTAGAGACCTAAGCACACACAGAGGTGGATGGACTGGAGACCCC
This sequence comes from Neophocaena asiaeorientalis asiaeorientalis, assembly GCF_003031525.2. Taxonomy (NCBI): domain Eukaryota; kingdom Metazoa; phylum Chordata; class Mammalia; order Artiodactyla; family Phocoenidae; genus Neophocaena; species Neophocaena asiaeorientalis. Next base: position 1,648,344 of record NW_020174430.1, on the reverse strand, counting down.
TTGATCTTTGGAAGCGTGGGGTTTTGCAGGCATTCCATAAAATAGTGAGGTGCTGAGTAAAGCACTCGGAATCTGACAATTTCCAGAAGTTGTCTCCATCTTTGTATTGACTCTGCTCTAGTTCTCTGCTTACAATTCTCCACGCTGAGTAGAAGCGCCTCTGCGTCAGTAATTATAGTGCTATAATGTAGGTCATAGGCATCTGGTGTCTAATGCAATTCCTGACCTGTTCTATGTCTTTGGAAGAGTCATCGCATTTTTTCAGGGCTTCAGATTTCCTTTCTGGAAGTGAACATAGTGACATACAACTCTAACAGCGTCAATATTTGCATAGAGCTTTAAACCTCACCGCTGATACCGCTCATCTCCCTTGGGTAGGCGTGTCTCCTACATTTTTTCTCCTTTCTGGGCTCCACGAAGGCTCCCCTTGTTTCTTTTCTCTACTATTTTACTTAAATCTTAGCTCTCTGCCTCCAGCCTGTCCCTAAACCTGTGCTTCTTACAGGGGCAGGGTAGACTCCTAGGGGGAGGTTGGTTGTCAGTGTAACTTCAGAGACATGCCAGCCACTCAGCGCACGGGGGCCGGGGAGGCTAGACACTCAGCAATGCACACGATATTGTTACCATTGTCGAATACCTGCCTCACATTTAGGTGAGTGATTTTTTTATATCTAGGCCTAAACTGTACTCCATTTGATGCATCAACACAAAATATCTTTGCAAGGTTTCAATATTCACTAATCCTTCAGGAACGCAACTCCCTGTCAGCTAAGGGAAGGCTGTGCTTTGATTTGTTCAGACCCTCACCAAGGATTGTTTACTAGTTTGAAAGCTCTCGTGACCAATGGTAAAGCTCAACGTAGTCGAGGCACCAGTTCTACAGCCCTGTATCGGTCTGCGACGTAGCCATCACGTTCATGGAGATCCTATATACAGACACGAGCTTCCACACTTCATTACATCCTATGGTGTAGTTCTGCCTACAGATTTGTTTTACGCTTACTTGATTATCAATCAGTTTCTATTTATGTTTCTTATAGATCCAGTTAGGACATTAAATAGGTCATTTTTTTCAAGCAGGCTTATGGGTAGCTTATTTTATCTACAAATTTAATTTTCATGGAAATAAAGGTATTACAAAATATTTTCTTAATGAGACTTGGATCAGATAAATTAGATAACTCCTGACATAGACAATTCCATACACAGAAACCAGCTTTATCTTTCTAAAGCACAGCTCAGTCATGTCCTTTACCTGTTCAGGAAAATTCAGTGGCTCGCCCGCTTTATAGTTCAAATTCCCATGTTTGGTCATCAAGGCTCTCAGGAATACGCCAGCCTAACTGTGTAGCCTCAGCCTCTGTGGCCCTACTCTGCCCCTCACCCACCATCCTGGGACTGTTCAGACCCTCTGGATCTCCCAGTCTAAGTATTTGCTCAAACTTCCCATCTGCAGGGTCCCTTCTCTTCCATCCACAGATTCCTAAATCCCATTCAGACCTCAATAACCAGTTAAAATTCCATTTTCTTCATAAAATATTACTTTCACTGACGTCCCTCTGTCCCTCTCCTTCATTGGTTAGAATCAAACCTTTTCTGGATATATAAGCATATATTTCAGAGAGATATATTACAAAATATTGAACTTCTTATACATATTTTTGTATTATAGTCGACTGCCTATTTGATCTCACCTATGAGGCTAGAAGCTCTCTGAAGACACTTCTTGTTCATTTTTGCATCTTCCCAGGCTGAGCCAAGTGTGTGGCCCTGAGTGTGAGTTCAATAAACATACGTTGAACTGGATCAGCATCTCAGTCATTGAGAGGGAGAGGCTGGGTACCATTTCCTTTATTTCACCTTGAGGAAACTGAGCTCTAAATGAGTTCTGAAAGGTTGCTTTATGTAGAGCATCAGATGAGGCATGCTATAGAGGTAGAACACATCACTACCGCTAGCTCACTCAAGGCTCAGACCTGTACTTAGGAGAACATCTAGAGAGGCTGGCTCACATTTTTGTTGAAAGAAAACAGAATTTTCCATTTCTAGGTCAGCTTTTCAATATAAGGGTTCGGATTTATATCACTCTATACACCACTGATGATGGCAAATCTATCCCTGAAACTTTGTCGCCAAATAGAGCTGCAGGTCTCCATTTTATCAGACTATGTTCCCAACAGAAATAAGGCATGGGTTTCCCAGAGACCTCCTCAGGCTCTCCTGGTGCTGGAAGGGTCAGGCTCCCGCCGTGCTGCCCTGCACAGCTCCAGCTCTGACAGAGCCCATCCGTCACAGCCGAAGCCTGCCCTTCTCACCCACTGCTTGAGTTGGAAATGCAAGTGGCCTTTTAACAGAACATTGTCTTAGGATTGTGTGAAGCAAAGCTGACAGAGAAAGGAAGATTCATTCCTGACACCAATCATACTAATATCCGTCACCACAATGACATTTTCCCTTTAATGATGAAAAATGCATCAGGAAAGAGTGAGGGGCAGGGACAGTG
>NW_020174430.1:1587958-1645370 GCF_003031525.2 Neophocaena asiaeorientalis asiaeorientalis | reverse complement strand
ATCAGGAAAGAGTGAGGGGCAGGAACAGTGTCTGTTGGCCGCTTGGGTGTGATGGAGAGGGAATCTCTGCAGCAGCTGCTGCTGGTCTGCAACTGGGGGAGGGAAGGAAGGGCAGCCAGTTGGTTATAAACAAACACAACTGGTCCTTCATTTGGAAGAGAAGGGTGCAAGCAGATGGGAGCCCCTGGTTAGGCAGTGTCACTGAACATCTGATGAATTTCTCATTAGGCCTTCTGCCTGGGTTTTCAGTAGAACTGCCCCATTTCTGTCAGGCCCAAGCAGGGGTTCATACTGATTTTCAGGGCCACTATACACACATTGTATTGATACCATATCCAGGTTTGCAGGGCTAGTCAACCCACAAGACTGAAAAGCTACTGGGGGTCCCCTGGCCCTCATTCACATACTCTCTGTTTCACGGAAGGGGTACACCAGAGGAATCCAGTCTACATGGTAGGCGCCATATACACACCCAGGAGGGTCTGTCGCTGGGGATGATCCATGGGTGGGAGAAGGCAAGGCAAAGCCAAAGCTTTATAGCCTGAACACACAGGGAGGCGGAGACTGCAAAGAAACATTAGGCGAGCAGATTGCTGGCAGTTAGCGGGAAGCTGTAGCATCATCTCAGGTGTTCACAGAGGGAATGTTTCCCAACAAATTGCAGGTCTTTGTCTACAAGCCCACTGCTCCCAAAGACACTAGGTGCTGAAATCTACATAAAAGTCCTCTTCTTCTCCCCTCCTTTCTTTGCTACTGGCAGAGCCTGCCCTCCCACAATAGAGGCTAAAAAGGTCAGCAATTCACTGCCCTGTGTCTTTGGCAGCTATGGCTGACCACATGCCCAGTAGCTGGGCTGAGCACCCTGCCCTCACCGAAAAGGCACAGGTGCGCTCTTCCAGCCCCCTTTGCTCCTGCCTTTGATCACAGCCAGGTGATGGTGCCAGGGCTGGAGAAATGCAGCCACCTCCCATCCATGGAATGAAAGACCCCATGTCTCCAGCATGATGGAGATCAGCTGTGAGACCCTGGGTCCCAGACACTGTTACTGAGCTTTTGGACATCCTGTCTCCAGGTTTCTTTGATGTCCTAATTTTCTCAGCCCCTGTTAGTCAGGGTTCAATTACTTGCAGCCCAAAGCATCGAAAGTATCACATGGGCATTTCGTCAAGAAAACTGCGTTAACTTTATAAGGACGTCACTCTATTTAGTCTCCTTTACTCAGCCTTGAACTGGTACACACACATATTCTGCTTTCTGCTGACAGCTTTCTCTTACTCCCTCACTCTTATAAATACTGGCATACACAGGCTGGTTCGTGCACCAAGAATCGTACCGCACCAGAGAGCTTCTAAAGTTCGTATGCTTTTGCACTTCTTTATGACATTAACTAACACAGCGCCCACGCGCTAGCTAACCTGCCAGCGAAGCAACCAGCGTCATTTTCTTCTTTGTGGAGAAGGAAACTGAGTCATTTATGTCCCTGTATCTGCATGAGTGGGCTTCTGCTCCCCCCTCCTCCTCTGTGTTCTCACTTTCAAATATATTTTAGGCCAGCAGGGATGTGATTCAAAGGGCCCTCAAAGCAACTGATGCGCAAGGGCATATTTTTAAACCTCCTAACCCTATAGGAAGCCCTACAAATAAACAAGACCACACTGGCCACATCTTCAATTTCGAGCAAATATGCCGTCCTTCTCTGATGCTCTGGGCCTTTTCTGCCTCCCTGTATCCTTTCAGTCAGGGAAGAATCCTCCAACGTAGAGCTCAATGGTGCAAAGTGACGCTAAGTTCTAAAAAGGATGCTGGAGCTCTGCCCCAGGGGAGAGAAAGGGCATGTGAGACTGTTCCCAGGAAAAGAGCAGCAGAGGCAGGAGAGAAGCTTCCTTCCACCTGGAAGCAAAGTGCTGACCCTGTGGGCTCAGGCAGGCCGGGCCCCTGCTGTGGACCCCTGTCAGGGGAAAGACTCTCTTGCTCCTTGAGGGCATGGGCTGGCCTGAGTGCCACTGACAGTCCAGGACAAAGACCAAGCACTCTCTACCGGACCCGTCCACAATCTGATCGCTTGTTGAGAGGAGGACAAACTGAGCTCGGACACCCAGGACCCTTTGGTTCCCTCCACCAGCTGAGTGCAACCACCCAGAGAGCAGGACGTGGTAACCCTTCACAACAGCCATGCAGCCAAGTGTCCCGGAAAGGCACTGGAGGAATTCCATTCACCAGTAGAAAACGCATGGAGAGAAGCAGGTGAAAAAGCTCCGTCTACCTGACTTAAGTTACAGGTCGGCCAGGGTTGCCTGACAGTAAAGGAAATCACAGACTGCCCGAGAGCAGCTATGTAATATGTACACATAATTTAAAATCAGATGTATTACTTCTTTTGTGGAATGGCTGATGAACTTATTAAAATGATAAAGATTATCTCTCTCTGCACAGTTATAATAACCATAGTAGAAATCACAATGGTGCGTTTACGAAATAAATGACCTTTTGTCATGTAATCTGATTCTCTCTCAAACACCTTGTCCAGCAGAACCACTGCCCCCACTTGACAAATGAGTCAATCACAGCTCACATTTGAGAAGGAAGGTGACAAGCTTCTCAGGGTAGAATATGGAAGATCTAGGTCTCAAATCCAACCTTCTAACTCCAAATGCAAGACTCATTTTACTCAACTGCACTTTAATAAAAGCAAGGATCCAGCTTCCTTCCTTGTGGAATACCCACGATGTCCTGGCTCACAGGGGGAGTGGAGAGAACTTTGGCAGGGTAAGGGGGGTAATTTACGAGGGATGAAAGGACTCCTACAATTCAGGAGCAGAAGGCATGAGTACCGGAACCTCGTCAAGAAGGGGCCCAGTGGAAGACTGTGGCGCAGAAAGAAAAGGAAGGCCATCCCGGATGTCTGAACAATGGAACAGCCTCCGTTTATCTCCTGCTGTCACCTCTTTGCTTCTGGAAAAGCAGCATTTGCTGTACACAGAACAATAAGCAGGATTTACAGACACCACAGGCTTGTGGAGCATGGATGCAGCTCCGCCATGAAGAGCATGGTGGGGCATTTCACAGGTGACCATTGTCAGGCCCGGCAGGACCCGGCAGGAGGACAGGAGGCCTGTTATCTGGAGCCACGTTGGTTCAGGACACAACGGTCAGTCTCTCTCATCTCCTGGAAGCCCGTCGCCCCCAGAAACACTCTCCTGCTTCTGGAAATGGCCTTTTTCTTTGGAATTCAAGACTCCATGGCTTCTAGATCCCCCTTCTCCCCTCCCGGGAGTGCCGTGTTACCATCACGTGGCAAGTCCCACCCTCCGCCGCTTCTCTGCCGATGAAGCTCTCACCCCTCAAGATGCACCTCAGAGGAGCCCTCTTCCAGGCAGTCCCCTCTGGTCACCTCACTGAGAAATGTCTCCCTCCTCTGGACGCCTGTTATATTTTATATCTTCTCTAGCATGGACAACATATTGCCTTGTGTTCTAAGTGAGTATAAATATGTGGTACCTTCCCTAAAAGAAGAGAAGCCCGTTGTTAGTAAGGTCTATGTCTTTTGATTAAACCAATTTACTTTAGAGCTGAAAAGACCCGTATAGGTCATGTAGGTTAATATTCTCATTTTATAGGTGAGGAAATGGAGGCCTACAGGCCTTACCCAGGTGAGTCGTGTTCATACAATTAGACCAGATCAGAGTCGGAATTCACCTGCACCATTGGCTCAGTGAAGTGCTTGCCTAGAATGAGACCGGGATGAAAGACTGTATGAATGATTCCCAACGTTCCCTGAGACCTGGCATCCCATGGCCAAAAGGGGTCCAGCCAGAGACACACGCGATTGGTAGGGACCCGCAGTCCACTTCACTTCAGAGAAACTTCATTTCATTCAGCGTGTGTCTGTTCCCATCCAAAGGGGTTTGCATGAGGGATTCAGAGCTTCTGAATAAGCAACTGTGTGGTGATGACTTTTTTACAGTCAGCTGACCAGGGATGAAATTTCTTCCGATAATTATGAAATGGACAGAAGATCAATCAGGCGCTAATAAAAGACGACTGAAGATTGCTAATATAAACCCAATAGTGCAACGTTGCTTTACAAAAACCGGGAATGCTTATGGATTTCCTGTATGCTCCACTGTAAGCACTGCCCAGGGCTCGGATCCCACCTCTGCTTCCCCGCTGCACGCTTACCATGGGCAGGCTGCCTTACGGTTCGCGCAGCAATGCCAGTTAATTACGGTAATGAGCAGGCTTCACATTTATGGAAACTCACCGCCTGATCCCTTGCAGCATTTACAGGCTCACATTGTGTTTAAAAAGCTCCGTTTCCAGGGGGTATAGTGTGTGTCTCCACAAAGAAGGGACGGCTCTGAGGGTCGGGGGTGGGGGGTGTGTGTGTGTGCGCAAGTGTGTGTGTGCATGTGTGTGTGCCCACATGCGCATGAGGGCACTATCTCAGAAGGGCCAGGCGCCTTCCTTTAGAGAAGGGAACTGGGTCAGGAAGGGGGGTGCTGGTGGAGGGAGGGGAACACTGCTGTAGGAGGGAGGACCTCTGCACATCTGGGAAGGAGTCTTTGTGAGCAAGAGAAATGAGACAACGAGTAGGAGGGATCTGGGAAGGAGACTAACTGCATGCTTAAGTAGGATGTTTCTGAAGGTGGAGGGAGAGGGTTCCTGCAGGGACATGCAGCCTTGGTTACGGAAACAATTCATCACACAGAGGAGGCAAACCACAGTGTGCTTTGACCCGCTTGTGTTCCTTTCCGTCCTTCCCCGTCTTCTCTGCTGAAGTCTTCTGGATGTGCCCCTCTCTCCCTGCCCCACTCCCTCCTTCTTTTCCTGCCTTTCCACCTCCGTGTAGGCGATGGGCAATGTGCGGGGTGGAGCCGGGGGCCGGGAGAAGCATCTGCTCCTCATTGGAGGCACCGGCTCTTGTGTTCTGTTGTTTGGAACCATGTAGAAATCCTGAGACCATCCACAAAGGAACACTGGTTCCCCTTGAAGACATTCTAATATTTTTTTTTGCTTTTTTCCAGTTTTTTGGTCTTTTTATTGTTTTTTAACATCTTTATTGTAGTATAATAGCTTTACAATGGTGTGTTAGTTTCTGCTTTATAACAAAGTGAATCAGTTATACATATACATATGTTCTCATATTTCTTCCCTCTTGCGTCTCCCCCGCACCCATCCTATCCCACCCCTCTAGGTGGTCACAAAGCACCGAGCTGATCTCCCTGTGCTATGCAGCTACTTCCCACTAGCTATCTATTTTACGTTTGGTAGTGTATATAGGTCCATGCCACTCTCTCACTTTGTCACAGCTTACCCTTCCCCCTCCCCATATCCTCAAGTTCATGCTCTAGTAAGTCTGCGTCTTTATTCCCGTCTTGCCTCTACGTTCTTCATAACCTTTTTTTCCCTTAGATTTCATATGTTTTACAAGCAGCTCATGCAGCTCAATATTAAAAAAACAAACAACCCAATCCAAAAATGGGCAGAAGGTCTAATGTTTTTTTTAAAAAGCCCACACACTGGGCCATCAAAGTCACATGCAGTGTGACAAAGTGGGTAATTATGTCTCACTTACTTAGTGCACATCAAAGAACAAATGGCCGGAGAGCCTGTCCATGTGCAGCAGTGTGTGTGGGAAGGAGGCAGTGATGTCGCCGGCCGGGTGTGGGGCTGGGTGCAGACAGCAGCCCGCGCCCTCTGCTCCCTGCCCTGGAAAGGAACGAGGCCACAGGGTTCATTTAAATGTGGGAACCTGTCTGGCCTTTCTTTCGTCTTCCTTTGTTTGGTTTTCATGGAAACGTGTATTTATGGGAAACTCCAAGCCTGCTTGCTACAGACAGATGTTTTTGGTCTCTGTCCCTCATCTGGCTAAGGAGATGAACCACTATCTTTTTTCTCCTCAGCCAATGCAGGAGATGGAAATAAAGCATCAGTGCTTCTAAGATGCAGAGGTTGCTCTGGAAACAGGTGGTTCCAAGCAGCCTTTGGCAGAGACTCACCTCCTGGAGGTGATGCTAAACCTTGTTGGAAGGAGAGGCAGAACCCAAGGCACACATTGCATCCACCGTCTGCGTCACAGATACAAAGTGGATTCAAGCTGGAGCCTGCATCACGGATACACAGTCCAGGCTCCTCCTTCATCCCTGGACCCATCCTCATCGTCCCTCCCTCTCCTTCCCCCACTGGCTGGAAAACTTTGTCACTTTAACATTTGATTATATAAAACCCTGCTCCCTTTAACCCCTGTGGATGAGCAATTGTTCTGCTATTTCTATAAAATGCCACAGGAAATATGAAAATAGGAGGCAGGATTGGGAGCGAGACTGTTCCTGAATGCCTGTGGTTAGAAGCATCAGAGACGGCTGCACAGATTTTACATCTGTGACAGGGAAGCGGAGGGCAAGGGGGACAGAGAGAGAGAATGAGGGGCAGGAGAGAGAGAACGGGCACCACCGAGGAACCCTGTCAAGATGCTGTAATGTGGCCTTTAGCCTGAAGGGACTGAATCTGGGCCTGAACCCCAGCAGGGCAGCCCCAACCTGTTCCAGGCTCACTGCTTAAGGCAGGAGACCTGGGCCAGCAGATGGGTGAAAAGTGAGTCATAAGCTGGAGGGGATGAACTACACATTTCTTTGCAGTGTGAGATACCCTTTCCAGAACAGGCTGGACAATATCTATGGTCTCATTCCTTCTTTCATCAAATATTCTACGGGGAAGCAGTGTTGAGGGATGACTAAAAGTGCAGGGACTGGAGCTCCAGTCATGCCTCTTTGACTTGTGTATAAATGTGGCAAGTTACCCTCTCCTGCTTCAGTTTTCCCATCTGTAAAATGGGGCTGACAACAATAGTACCTCCTTGATACAAAGTGCCTGGAATGGTGCTATTCTAATGACCTAATAAGTAACTACAATGTAGCAAATACTACCCTAGATACAGGTGCTACGTTGGTGTATAAAAGCTTGTGCCTACATTCCAGCAGCTCATAACTTAGTGGAGGGGACAGGTATGTAAACAAATTACTAACAGTGTGATGGGAGCTAAGGTAGTGGTATCTAGTGAGTGTGAAATTTTGGACATAAGGATCAAAAGACTTGGAGAACACTTAGCAGAAGAGATGGGTTTTGTAGGGTAGGCAGTAAGTTACCAATTGGAGAAGAGAGATCAGTTTATTTCGGGCAAAGATCAGAAAGAACAAAGAAACGGAGATTTAAAAAATCATGGCTTAAGAAAAAAGTGAGAAATCCTTTGTGTCTGAGGAATGGTGGGAGGGGAAGCTGAAGGACCCCATGTGGCCCGACAGAGAGTTTGGGTTACATTTTGTTAGAATTGGGGATTCACTGGAACTTCTAAAAAAGGGTAGAGGCATGATCCAGTTTGAACGATTCCACCCACTATTATCATATTTTAGTTGCTCCCCTATCACTACAAATTCTTTATATAATAGACAATATTAATAACTCTTCCCTAGCTGTAAAAGCCGCAGTGAAACAACACAGAAGCCTTGAGCAGCAGTGAACGAGGGACGGATGGGCTGGCAGACAAGAAGCAGAGGCCCTGGTATCAGACAATGTGAGGGGCCGTGGAGACCTCTGTCTTTAAGGGCAGATGGAACTTAAGAGTTTCCTTCCTATGGCTCCTTCCCTATGCTAGAAATGTCCACATAGAAGGGATCCGACAGTGGCAGCCACAGCAAATTATCCACGAAGTATGTGTCCTCCCCATCTTCTCTCAACATCTCGAGTTGGTTTAGGGTACCTGTGGGTCTAACTAAAAACTGCCTTTCCCAGTTCCCCTGTCATCAGAGGGGCAGCACGTGGTGAGGCCCTGGTCAGTAGTCCAAGAATGGAAACCTCCCAGAGACTTCTAGGACAGTTTTGTTGCCTCGTTCTGGCAATACTTCTTCCCCCTTCTAACATCTCCTTCTTCCTGCCTAGAAACCAAAGCGAGGGTGAGGTGAAGCCACCATCTTTCAAGCACGAGGACAAGAGTCTGACACTAAAGACTGCAGAGAGGAAAGATCAGAGGACCCTGGGATGCTGGTGCCATCAGGCAGCTGGTCCTCATGGAGCCTGCCCATCTCTGGGCTTCGTGCTCCACAGCAGAGTCTGGGAACTTGGGCCTCTGCTATCTGCGGTGGAATGCAGTCCCTGACACCAGGAGGCCTGTGTAGATAAATGCCTCATTTAATGTGCACTGCTATGGATGCACAGATGTTGACACATCAGAAGCAAAATCAGCTTCTCTTTGGCACTTGGGAAAAAGGGTCCATGTCTCACCAGTATTCCCTGCATGTTCGTAACCTGCAAACTGAATTCTTCTGTGTTGTCGGGTGGTAACCATAGATCTCCTACTAGCCTATGAAGAAAAACTTCCCTGGATCCCCCAAGGCTCAGCCACCATGCAGCTCAACCCAGAAGGAAGAGTAGAAGTATCAGTATTAAAGGATAAATGTTGGCTATTAAATGTTTGCAAAATCAGTGAGGGCAGAGGCTGTATCTTTCACCAAAGAAGAAAGCGATCCCCTACAGAACATCAGTAGCTCGGTTTCCGGCCGGTCAGAGGGGAGGCAGGCCTGGATGGAATGTTGCTGGGGAGATAAAGGTAGGCCTGCAAGGAGATGGTTCTGGTCTCCACCTACAGTCTTGAAGCAGAAGTGGGGAGAAATACAAGGCACGGGGGCTAAATTGGGGTGAGTTGATAATAGGCGGGAAGTTGATATGAGGACCCCAGTGCGGAGTGGTAGAAAAATCAGGGCCTTAAGAGTTATATTGATGTGGATTTGACCAGCTCATTGGCTTTGGGCAAGTGATCTGACCACCTCAGGCTTAGGCTGTCAAGTCGTAAACTGGAAAGAACAGTGCCCAGGTACAGGCTTATCAGGAGGACTAAATGGGACACTGGACACGAAAGAGCCCAGCCCCCAGCAGGCACTTCGCAAACAAGGGCTCTCGGTGTCATCAGGGAGGACAGATGGAAACAACAACCTCGGGAGCGGTCGCCAGGGACTCCCAGGCCCCAGGGATCCGTGAGAGTCCCCTCCTCCTCGCTAGAAAAGTGGAAGGACAGCTGCTAGCCGACGTTGGCTCTGCCTTGGTTTTTGTCAAGGCTTGTAGGAAAGATCCCTCACCATCTCTGACTGCCTTTTGCCCCTTTGGGGTTCAGGGATCTCATGTGAACCCCCGTGTAGCCCTGTGCCTGGGAATGAAGCACAAACAACAACCCTGCAGAGAAATCCTTCCCCACCAAGTACCAAGAGAGCTGTACCCCCACCCCCACCCCCACACGCACGCACGCGGTTCATTCTATAAACCCAAGGGGTGTGCTGAGGACCCAGACAGAAAGGACACTTTCGGATGCAGAGAACAAGTGCGAGCAAACGTAACTCAACCCAGGACCGAGGAGGGCCCTGCTCCACCAACTAAACCTAGAGCCCGGTTGCCCTAGTACTGCCCGCCCCAGGGCACAGATTCTCCTGCTGCACCACTGGGCCGCAGGGCTAGTGGAAGAGAATGATGCCTCCGGAGTTTGCGATGGCCCAGCAGGTCCAGCCCATAGCGTTTATTCAAGGTTTTGGTGGTAGGGACCATTTACACAAACATGGCAGGAGTGGAGGGAAAGGCGGCGCTGAACCAGGGCAGAGGGAACGGAAAAGGCTGGGATCACACAGGTGCCCTGGCTCTGCTGCGCCCCCTGTGTCTGCCCCACTTGCCTCGTGCACAGTCAGGTGCAAAGCACGCTGGCCGGCAGGGCCACACAGCTGAGACCGGTCTCCTGGAAACAGCAGGGCAGATACAGGAAAGGGAGAGGGCCTGTGCCCTGTCTCTCCTTGGAGCGAACACTCCCTTCCCTCCCCGGCTGGCAAAGAATGAATCCAAGAGTCATCAGCGTGTCCTGCCTTATTTTCCATCAACTCCATCCTTCTGATCTGTGACCTCTATGTGCAGGCTTTGGAAACAGAAAGTTTGCTCACTCTTGTGCTGGGAATGAGGGGCCCCAGGGAGCACCGCTATCAGTGAACTTCTTGTGGAAAATGCATCGAGTTGGTCCATAATTTACCTGCAGCCTCAGTATATGAAGCCCTCTGGTTGCGGCGGTGCTGCTTATGCAATGAGACACCGTCCCCTCCGTGAGCAAATGATGTTTTCGGGGCAATGACAGGTGGGTAGGAAAATGGGATGGGACGGGTAGGGGCAGTGGTGGCCACACACCCCTCCCCGCCGTCAGGCTTTGGAAACAGAAAGTTTGCTCACTCTTGTGCTGGGAATGAGGGGCCCCAGGGAGCACCGCTATCAGTGAACTTCTTGTGGAAAATGCATCGAGTTGGTCCATAATTTACCTGCAGCCTCAGTATATGAAGCCCTCTGGTTGCGGCGGTGCTGCTTATGCAATGAGACACCGTCCCCTCCGTGAGCAAATGATGTTTTCGGGGCAATGACAGGTGGGTAGGAAAATGGGATGGGACGGGTAGGGGCAGTGGTGGCCACACACACATCCCCGCCGCTCCTTGCTCTTGGCCATCTCTTCTGTAGATCTGGAGGAAGAGCGTGGGCTGTTATCTATTAGGCTGTGCATCAGGCATTTCATCTAATTTCATAATGAAGATGTTACTCCATCAGATGCAGACGACGTGTCAGCGGAAATGCAGAAGGCCATCCTTATGTGTCGGCCTGCTCTCCGCGGGGCACCCCCCTCCCGGAATAGCGGGCAACGTGCAGGTTTGAAGGGGTGGTGTTGCCACACCAGACCGATCCTCATCGAGATGCCAGCTCTCTCCTCTTCCTTGTGAGTGGATCCTGCCAGGCCGTAAGCTTTGTGAGGGCAGGAGTCCTTCACGCTCCCTGTACAACCCAGTGCCCGGAGCTTGGTGAGTGTTGTACGTGGGCGAATGAATGGATCCCATCTGCCATGTTTCCCAGGCTATGTGTGGTGTCCAGTTTTCTTTTTATAACTGAGGTATAATTGACACATGGCATTATATTAGTTTCAGGGGTACAACATAATGATTCAATGTTTGTAAACGATGCAAACCATCCATCGCCTGTATGGTGCCCATTTTTTTTAAATTGAAGAATAGTTGATTTACAATGTTGTGTTGGTTTCAGGTATACAGCAAAGCAATTCAGTTATACATATATATGTGTATATATATATATATATTTTCAGATTCTTTTCCCATATAGCTTATTAGAAAATACTGAGTAGAGTTCCCTGTGCTCTACAGCAGGTCCTTGCTGGTTATCTATTTTATACATAGTGGTATGTGTGTGTGTTGATCCCAAACTTCTCATTTATCCCTCCCCAACCCCTTTCCCCTTTGGTAACCATTAGTTTGGTTTCTACGTCTGTGAGTCTGTTTTTGTTTGGTAGGGTTCATGTGTATCATTTTAGATTCCACACAGAAGTGATGTCATGCGGTAATTGTCTTTCTCTGCCTGACTTACTTCACTTAGTGTGATCATCTCTAGGTCCAACTATGTGGCTGCAAGTTGGTGTCTGGTTTTTGAGACCAACTTACGTCTCAAAACTGAGACCTCCAGCAACCCTGGTCCACTCCTGAGGACTGGTCCTTACGTTCGGATGAGGGATGGCGGAGCTATCTCAGCTGTGGCCTGGCTTGTAAATCTGGGCCTTTATTATGCAACTTTCTGTGCCCCCTCAGCTTCCTCTTGTGGATAATAGAGACACTGCATTCCCTGCCCCATGCTTTGCTGTGAAGCTCGAATGAGGTGACACGTGTAAAAGGGCTGAGAACAGGACCTGGAGCTTGGAAGCACTCAATTACTATTAGCCATTATAAAGTCCTAAAAAAGGACATTAATATTCTTCCTCTGTATTTGAGTGCTTTGTCCCAGTAACCTACTGGGGATATAGTTCCTCCAGGATTTGGCAATCTGCCTCGTAAGTCATGATCCTACAGCCAGCCCAAGACAGGATTGCTTACCTTCTTCCTTCTTGCCAAGATTTCCCACACTGTGCTCTCTCCTTGGAGCCCCTGGTATTTTATGAGGACCCTCGTGTCTGCCTGTGCTAGACCCAGAGATCTCTTATTTGTGGAGGTCATGTTTTCACGGATAATATTTTCTCTAGCTATCCAAACCTAGAGGGGCACCACGGGGTAGGAGTTAAGAGCCCTGCCTCCAAAGTCACAGATATCAGCTCTGTCACTTTCTAGCTGTGAGACCCTGGGTGTATGAATAACTTCGAACACCTCAGTTTCGTTCTCTGCAGAATAGGGATGCTGAGTATCCAGCTCATAGGATTGTTGTAAAGATTATACAGGTTGATTCCCATGAGGGGCTTAGAATAGTTCCCGCCTCATATTAAACATTCAATAAATTGTAAACACTATTAATTGTAGCTACCATGTAACACGCCCCAAACACACAGAAACATGCAGCCATTTAACTAGAGGTAAGACTCCTCCCCATTCTATATCATCTGCCTGTGGATAGCAGGTCATTCCCACGTACAAAGATATGAGGTGGCCCTTTCTCTTCTTTTGCTGTGAAAATGAGTTTCATATTTTTAATGTTATATGACCTTGAAAATCAATCACAGCTCAGCATCTTGGAAGAGAAGGTGGGGAAACGGACCTCCCTTTGGCACTAGTTTGTCATCTTCTCCTACCACCCAGTTTCAGACACTGGATTTCTAACATAAGCCAAAGAGAAAGTGTACCTGTCTGGGGTCATAAAACTGAGTTCTAGTTTTAATTCTTTCACAAATCAGTGTGTCACACAGAGAAAAATCTCTTCCCTCTAGACTCCGGTTCCTGTATCAGAACAATGATGGGAACATACTAGGTGCGGCTTTGTTCCTTCTCTGTTCTCAGACTCTGTGAACGTGACCACAACTCCAGGGTCTCTGAGGATCTGGCCATGACGGAGCCAAAGCCTTGAGAGGGAATGTGTCGGCCTGTGATCTCTCTTTGGATTTTATGGTGGGAAGGCCCCCGAGCCCTCTATCACCAGCTTTGGAAAGGTGAATGGAGATCTCATGACCTTTGAATACAAGATATTAATGCTTTGACTTTTCCTTTTTAATTGTGTGAGATGCGCTGTAGTTGGCACGAAAAGGTTACGTGCTGATGTGTAGGTCTTGACAAGCAGGAAACACCAAAGAGAAGCCCCTGATTCTCTCCTTTACGGGGGCTGCTTTGGCCGCTGCCTGGGCGTGAGGCTGCAGAGCGGGCAGTGCCACCTTTCCCATCCTCAGGAGGGGTGTGTACCAGGACTTGCTATATGTTTTCTGTCCCAGGGAGTATGGCTTTCGTGCCTTTAATAGAGCCTGACCTTGCGACCGTCTTGAACTTTTCTGATCCATTCTCTGTTCTCTCAGGACAAACAAGAAGGAATAAAAATAAGAAGGAATAAAAACAAGAAGGAATAAAATGAAAGTCATAACTCTTATCAGTTTCTTATCGCATCAAACTTCCACTTTCCAATGTGGCCTTCACGGCTGTCTGTAATTAGGCTCAGAATCACCTGCCTCGGCCTCCATCACAAATTCGCAGAGAATATCTGCTCCCGTTTCTTCTCTCTTCTGCAGGCGTGCACTCCCTCATCTCAGTTGTGAATTGTCTTTCCCCTCTGTTCTCCCCTCTTATGCCAGGCTCAGTTCAAACCCCACTGTCTGTGAGGTGCTCTAGGAGGGAAGGGAGCGTATTAACCGTGTGTGTCATGAAGTGACACACTCCCGGGTGTCAGGATGGTTACTGCTGTGTGTCAGTTTGGCTAAGCTACAGCACCCAGACATTTGGGCAAACATTAGGCTAGATGGTTCTTTGGAGGTAGCTTTTAGATGAGATGAAATCAGCAGACGTTGAGTAGGACAGATTACCCTGCATAGCATGGGTGGGCCTCATGCAATCAGTTGAAGGCTTTCCTAGGGAAAGACTGCATTCCCCCAAGGAGGACAGGATTCTGCCAGGAGGCAGCCTTCAGACTCAAACAGCAGCATTGACTCTGCCTGGTTTCTTGCCCTGTTTTGAACTGGACTCTACTATCCCGTGAGCCAGTGTTTTGAAATAAACCTCTCTCTCTCTCCATACACATCCTAGTGCGTACACACACAGGCACACACATCCTGTTAGCTCCGTTCTTCTGGAGAACCCTTACGTGTAGCGTGATGTAATGTTATGCTTCCCCTACAGGCAAGATGTTCTCTCAGGCTCTTTGCTGGGATGTACCCTTCCTCTGTGAAGCTTTCCTGGATCTCATCCAATTTTCTAAATCCCAACTAATTCACGTTGGGTGACGGTAAGAAGGCTGTGTGAAATTGTTCTCTGCTAGTGGTGGAGATGGGGGTAGCACCCCGTTCGGCCACACCCCACAGCTGCCTGCCCTGCACAGCACAGCGTATGCCCTTTGAATAGCCATTCATCTCACAGACCTGTCTCTTTGAGGGTGTAGGTGGGTCCTGCCTTTCACCCGTTGTATCACCCCTTCACCGGCATTGAACGGTACAGAGACCAGGTATTCAGTGATTGGTAAGAAATGAATCATAGGTTGAACACAGGACTGTCCTAAAGCCTTCTTGGTCCTCCCGAAAAGAAGTCTGTGGCGAATCTTTCTCTCCTCTAAACCTGCTCAGTGCCTTTTTCCAATTTTTCTTTTTTTTTACATCTGTATTGGAGTGTAACTGCTTTACAATGGTGCGTTAGTCTCTGCTGTGTGACCGAGTGCGTCACTACACGTACAATTCTTAGACGGGGAGGCAAATGCTGTTACACACTAGCTGTTTGTACACTACAGCCAACATGCCTCAGCACTGCTGTCTGCTGCTTATCGGCTGCCCTGTGTCAGAGGCTGGGTGCGTGTGCGTGCACAAATGTGTAATGAGATCTCACGACTATTCTTTAGGTAGTTTTTTTTTTAATCCAAAAACTGAAATTCAGCAGAATCTAGTAAATTATCCAGGATCATAGAGTTAATAACTGACCGGTCTCTGATCCTGACCCCCAATCCAGGTACTTTCCATGACTGCAGCGCCTCCTGAAACCCTTGAGAGCAAGGCTGGTTAAAAATAAATTACATTTGCCTACGTTTGGATTGTTTTAACTTGTCATGTGCTCAGTGGGTGTTAATGTGGACAACTGGATGGAAAGCAGATAACCAGCAACAGAGACTTAATTCAGTTGGACAGCTGAGTGAGGGCCTTCATAGGAGATGAGAAAGTAGTGAAATCAGAGTGGAAAAATACAGGATATCTGCATAGGACAGCAGATCATGTGGAGATATACTGATTCCTTTCAATAAGGAGATTCCTGACAAGTTCCATGGAGGCTCAGGAAATCCAGTTCATGACGAATGGATGCCTTTTATGGCTGCACACTTCCTAGGGCAGAAAGCAGCCTGGGGAAAAGGCCACAATGAATAGATTATGAGTATGGAATCCCACAGGGAAGTGAACTAGTTCGGGCTGCTAGGTGGCTGTAGATGACCAATTGCTACCAGTGATTAACGTGTCCTTTGGATGCCAGAGAGAAACACCTGGCTGAATCCAGACCAGGATAAGAGGGTGGAGAGTGGCTTTCAGATGAAAAGGGTTGTAACTAAGAGAGGCATGTGTAGGTTTCATGCCTGTTACCTGGTGTCGGGGTCTAAGCTGAGTAGCTCTGGGTTATGTGTCCATTGTGTGCCCTGAGATTCATCACAAGGTAGAGGGCTGGCCCAAAGCGCCTGTGCTAAGTCAGCTCTCAGAGGTGTTGGGATCTGGAAAGCCAACATATCTAGACCCCTCTGTGTGAGGAGCTTCTCTGCTCATCGCCAGCCTATACTTTCTCGTCCTCAGCTCCAAGCCACAGCTCCTGGTCCAGCACCTGCTGAGCAAATGAATAACCCCCTTCCCTTATTTGCATTGCTGCCTTGGAGGTATATATAGCCTGTGATCATCTGCCCCCTGAGCCCTCTCCCTCTTTAGACTATAATTTAGCATCAGACCCAGGTCTGCTGACTGTGGAACTGAGCACAGCCGGGGGGTTCTGCTGCCAGAGCTGGTGCCTGGAAGGGCTGAAGCCTCGTTAAGGCTTCAGCAGTGGTTCAGGAAAGGGGGAAACCGTCACTCTCAGAGTTGGGACTCTTGGTTCTCTTTAGTGAGAGTTTTGTGGTTTGTCTGTTGGGTTAGAAGAGATTTAGAGATTTGCCCAGATGTCTGTGTGCATCTATGTGTGTGTGTGTGTGAGTGTGCGTGATGGGGGAGGATGGGAAAGCAGAGTAGAAAGAGGGAAATTGATTTTCCTGCATCTCCAGTCTCTAACTCTCTGGTCCTTTTGTTCTCCTCTATTGTAATTCTTAATTCTGTAATTCTTAAAGGTGGCAAAAGCAAAAAGCAAACAAAACCAAAAAAAACAAACAATCTCAAAAATCCTAGATACAAAAATCCTGAAAGAGCCCTTTGTAACATAGATGATTCTTTCAGCTTTTCAAGATTCTGAGGCCACAGACCATTGAAACATGAAGAAGACTATATATGGAATCTAAAGGGAAGAAAAGAATTTGGGAGGATTATTTAAAAGACTGCAAGAGAAGAGCTATGCCTTGAGCCAAGGATCTGGGGGGCAAGTTTAGACTTCAAGTAGCTGGAGTCACCTCTTTCTATGATTCAGAAGATGAAAAGTAAAAAAATATTTTTCAAAGAGATATTTTTGAAAAATAAAATTGCACATATTTTGAGATCAAAGCCTGTCATGTCCTCCTAAGATATCACAAGGATCCTAAGCTGACCGGTAAGAATAGTTCGCGCCCCCACCTCGCTGGAACTCTCTATTTTGCAAACATGTCGCTGAATTAACCTCATTGCACTTACTTCAGTGTAAGTGCAAGAGTGTTGAAGACTGGGTTGGGGGGAGTAGGGCGTGGTGTCGAGATGACTCAAGTGTGGTCTTTCTCGTGTTATGTCCAGGGAAGGTTTTGACACAGTGGAGAACCCTGGAAGGTACCAATTTGACAAGGAATCGTGTTTAGCCTCTTCAGGTAGGACATGGTGGATTCATGCTTCCTGACCTGTTGCACTGAGAATGCAACATTGTTTCTGCGACATTCCTCCCAAGAATGTACCACCTGGGACTGGTCAGAAAGAAAGGGGGGACAGAGCCAGTTCAGGGTGCTTCAGAAGGCAAGGTCTGGATACACTTGACGTCTGACAGGGCCACGAGAGGCAGGAGGACAAGCAACTGCTTCAGACTGAAGGAGGCTGTAAGTGATGGCAACTGAGTTTAATGTGTGTTGCTGGAGGAGATCCTGGGCAGGAAAGGAACAAGAGACACTGTTACGACAATTGGCAACACGTGAAGGAGTTCCCTGGGTGGGACGTTTACGTGGGCATCATACTGATATCCTGAGGGGGAGGGCACATACTGGAAAGGGAGATAGAATTCTTGCTTGGGGGAGGTAAACGCTGGAGTCATTAGGGGTCATGGGGCCACATTATCAGGCACATCTCTCTCTCTTTCAGGAGACTCTGGGCCCAGGAACAGAGGAGCCGGATAAGTCTATTCCACCAAGCAAAACGGCCACAACTATGCCAATTCCACTCTGGTCCTACCTTCTGCTTTTTTCCTCCTGAGATCTTTTCCTCTCCCCATCTCTAGCCACTACCCTGTATCTCCTTCTCACAAGATGCTCCTTTCAGTTTGCCTATTACATAATCCCCAGTCTGCATGATAACAAGTTTTCTTTCTGCGGATATCAGAATTTGAAGAGGGAACACTTGAAAAGGAAATGCCTCCAAGGCCCAAAGGAATCAATCTCTAAACATAGAATTTCTGGCACTGTAAGTGGATGATGAAGCTCTGACTTGTCTCTCACCCCAGGTGTCGTGAGAATCTTGCCACTTGAGAAGAGGCTAGCTCTGCCCTGGGAACCTGAGATTCCCCAAACCGCCTGGAAGAGAGCGGGGCGTCCCCCCATCACCTCCGTACCCATTACTCAAAAGGATGCTCTTCCCTTTTGGTGCAGAAGATAGTTTGATGCAGAGGACGGAATCATCCCTTTAAGTAAAATTCCACAATAGAGCATTAGACAGATGTGACAGAATATGCACGAGTTATTAAATACTGTCATCAAGATGAGAACTAAATCGGACATTTTATGGTTTCTGGTTATAAGTTCCATTTATCCCATAAGCGTTTAAAGAAGAACGTGGAGATGCAAGAGGTTTAAGCATGCCTGGGATGGGTGTGTTTCATTACTGCTGTGTGGCTGCTGCATCCCCAGGGGAAGCACAGAAGGGCCCTCTCAGGGCCAGCAGGTACCAGCTGCCGTCTCTCTGGGACTCTGAGCGTAGGCTTTGGCATCTGAGAACCTTCCTGTGAGGTTTTTTGCGAGTCAGGAATTGTGGCCACATTCCTTCTGGAGGTGAGCTTGAAGACAGCCTGCCCCTTCCAAGCCCCAGACCAAGCAAAGAGAAAAGCGGGGTGGCGAGGGTCCATGTGAGTGCCGGCAGGCGGCACTGACCGATACAGATCATCATTAACAGGGGAGGCAGGACGTGAACCCTCCGCAAGAGCAGCCACTGCAGACCAGGGAGTGAGGCACGATCCCAATCTGGCGAGCTGATGTTCAGTCAACAATGAGCTCTGTGTTCATACAGCACTTTACAGTTTACATGTTGTTTCGTTACATCTGAACACGGCCCCTCTGGCATCACCATAGCGGTTTTCATCCTATAGACAGAGCACAGGAGGATGTCTCACTCACACAGCTCCTGCTGATGCTGCACTCCTAGTAATGTCTCTTTAAAGTGGTTCTACTTCACGGAGAGATGATGAAAACAGGCCATGTCCCGACATTCCTCTTGGCAGGATGTGTCCGGCTTCTGGCTTTGGAAAGACTCGTGTGTTATTCCTCTAGCAGTTTTCTCTAATTCTGTTTTGTTTGGGCTAAGATTAAAATGAACTGGTCACTTCGTGATCACAGGGCAAGACACCCGAGGACAAGCCAGAGCATCAGGATTGGCTGTGGGTCATCCACAGACCAGGTCGTCTGAACGAGGTGGCAGGTAAGGGGAGCATACCTGGGTGGGTCTCTAACCGCGCACCCCCGTGGCTTGTTTAGTGACTGGGATCTTTGTCACAAGCTTTATGTGACAGTACTCAGCCTTATGAGTCCCAGCTGTTGCCTACACACACACACACACTCACACACACACACACACCTCCCACACAGAGGGGCACCCATGTACATCTTTCTACAACACTCGCGCTGTTTGCTAGACGTTGAGGAGTGCTGGCTTTTGGAGAAAGACAAGATAAATCACTTTGGAGACGGAGAAAAGGAAGAAAGATGGTAAAGAAAAACATCTGCTTTCTTCCCCCTTTAAAATGCCACAAGAAAATGTCAAGGATATCGCTTTACCGGAAATAACAGAGAAGTTCAAAACAAAATTGTCAAGTGTCATCCCTTGGCCTGATTCTCTCTTCACACAGGGCTCCTCTTCTGCTTATTAGCCGCCTTCCTGCCTCTGCCTCCAGACCTCTTAAGAAGTCACTTCCCTGGCCTCCAAAGGAGGATGAACCAAAAAATAGCCCTTGGAAAGCCTTTCACTGAAGGGAATAATAGATAATAAACAAAAGGACAAAGAAGTGGGTAAGAGATCTTTCTCAGACAGCTGGCTATATCCATCTCTGGGAAACTGTCCACCGGAGACCACATAGGAGAGGTTTATCATCATTTTCAGTGCCATCATTATCCAAAGACTTTATTATGTGATTAATCGTGCAAGGTTCTGTACAGGCCACTGTAAATAGGAAACTATACAAGGATGCTTCTGCCTTCTTGTAACTTAAAATCCATCACATGTTTCACAGTCCTACAAAAAGCATCCCTGATTTACTATCCATTCTACTTCTATTATAACAGCAACCACAACAGTGCTTGGCTGAGAGACATGGGATGGGAGAGTTTTTGTATTATTATAGATTCATTCATTCCAAAATCAATTCAGGGCCTCTGTCTTGTATACCAGGTCCTTGGCTTGGTAAGACAGAGCTAAGGGACAAATCACAGATTCTGCCCTCAAGGACCTAACAGATGCTATAAGCTATTATATTCAATTGTTTTTCTTTACATAAAATGTTTCTAGGAAGGCCGACATATAAGACTAAGAAATCAGGGTTTTTCGTTCAGTGGGAAAGAGTGGATGGTAATGAGAAAACTTGTAAAGGAGAAAGTATCAATCCTATTTTATGCATCATGAAAATACCTCAGGGAGGTGTGGTAATTTTTCTAACCCACTGCTAACCAGTAGAGAACACAGGATGAGGCACGGATTGATTCTGCTGGAGCTCAAAGTCTTGCTGATGCTGCCAGCCTGGGTCCTAAAATACAAAGGGACATCAGGAAAGGGAACCCAGCTCTTGCCCCACTGAGTTCATCCTTTGCAGAATTAACAGTTGCAAAAGTTTTCTTCCGTCATGATTCGCAACAAAAGTTTCTCGTTTTGCAGCTCTGTCCCCGGTAGAGAAAATCCAAACTGGGATTGGGAAGCGATGTTGTGATCCTTTTCCTGGATCAGAAGGAGAATTTTGGCAAGAATTAAGGCCTTGATCAATCATCTGGTGACTTTGACAGGCCAAACCAAACAGATCCTAAGTCTTCCTTATATTTATATAAACTAGTTTAGAGTATTATACTATAACGTTAGTAGGCAGTTTTAGAAGGAATGGAGAAAGATTTACCCAACAAACAGAATGCACAAGAAGTAGCAAAGGAGTAACGATAGCTACAACCCTCAAAATCAGGACCTATAAGATTTGAATGTTATAACTAAGAAACTTGAACAATTAATTATATAGAATTCTAGATTTAATTTTCTTCCTATAATGCTTAGCACTATTTATTTATTTTTTAATTTTTTTGCGGTACGCGGGCCTCTCACTGCTGTGGCCTCTCCCGTTGCGGAGCATAGGCTCCGGACGCGCAGGCTCAGCGGCCATGGCTCACGGGCCCAGCCGCTCCGCGGCATGTGGGATCCTCCCGGACCGGGGCACGAACCCGTGTCCCCTGCATCGGGAGGCGGACTCTCAACCACCGTGCCACCAGGGAAGCCCTAGCGCTATTTATTTAATGGAGAACAGCTTACTATTATTTTACTGCTGATACTGTCGTTTTTGCTTTCAGTAATGGTGATTTGAAAACTAAGTGTCACGATGAAAATGATTTATCTCAAAAGACTCCCTTAAAATCAGGATGCAAAGCATGATTCTACATAGCAGGCCACCAGCCACGGGTTCACAGCTCCCATTCTTTGTCTTGCTGGACGGTCAGTCAGAGCCATTGGCACCATTTGTAGGCAGAAGGAGCGAATGATGGATCACATCTTCCCCAACTTACATAAACTGCGGGAGCCTAGGTAAGACCAAGAAGGCCTTTGTCTCTGAAATCTCTTCACACTGAAGCAACCACCAAGACATCACGCTGAACATTCTGCTATGGTTTTGAGTGCCACTCCTGCCCGCTTTAAATCTGGCCCAATCCCCAAGCATAATTCATTAATAAGATCTTCATGGTCCCAGCTTTCAACGGAGCCACTATCCACTGACGGAAGACTATACATAGGATATATTCTAAAATACTGCCGTTGTATTCTGTACTCATTACATGTATCACCCCCATCCTTCCAAGTACACCTGCACACAGGCCCGTTAGGCATAGCAAATTTGAGTTATTTTCAAATTTATCAAAATTTGACACGGAGAACCAGAAAACAGTAAGTAGCCATTTGATAATACGAATAGGAGGGCTGTTGTGAAAAGGAGGACTGGTGCGCATAGATCTTGGTGGAACCAGCCAATATGTGAGAAAGTCACTGGCCCTTTCAGGGAATCAAGACAAATGAAACAAGGAAGAAGGACATTGAGAAATTGACAAATCTGGACATTCCTAAGTGTGT
Organism: Neophocaena asiaeorientalis asiaeorientalis; assembly: GCF_003031525.2. Classification (NCBI taxonomy): domain Eukaryota; kingdom Metazoa; phylum Chordata; class Mammalia; order Artiodactyla; family Phocoenidae; genus Neophocaena; species Neophocaena asiaeorientalis. The sequence goes on along the minus strand of NW_020174430.1, from coordinate 1,623,478 downwards.
CAATATCTACTTCTCCTTGTGCATCAACTTTCTGAATCCTCCCACCCGAAAGCAGACCCTGTGGAGCCCCAGGAAAATTTAAGGGAGGACTGGCTCAGCGCTAATGGAGGGCTGGCGCAAGTGCCTGAGCTTTGCTTTCTCACCTGTTTGTGAATAATTTGCACCAGATCTGCTGAATCTACTCTACTCCTGATGGAGGGGGTCTGGGATTTGGTGGAAGGGTGCCCAGTGGAGAAGGATTTGGTAATAAGATGTCAGGTGCACTAACACAAAATCCGGTGGCACCGAAGAACAAATGAAGCTTGGGAAAGTGCCAAGGGAGTTCTGGAGGTGTACACGGCGTGCCCTCATGAGGAGCCTTGAACTCCCTTAAAGGCACTGACAGTTCTTCCCAGTTTTAGGACTGAAATTGGCTGAACTCTTCATTCTTAATTGGGAGAAACTGCTGAAGCTGCAGAGAAACAAGAGGAAGAAGACAGGGTATATGATAAGAAAGGAAGGACCTAGGGGACAAATAGTTGAAAACGCAGTGAGAGAAAGGAGAAAGCCTCCCCCAGGGAACCCAGGGTGGGATACCCTATAGGACTAGCACGGTGTGGGCCAAGATCCAGAGGGGAGGGTGGGGTGAATAGACCAAGGATGCAATATTGTTATCCCCTTTCTCCTTGGATTAATTGCAAGAAAACAAGCCCATAGATGCAAAGGATTCTTATTGACAAGCTATTTATGTAAGATTATACAAATCAATTAATAAACATACAAGAGGTGACAATGTGTAAGCCATATTTCATAGCTGATAGCTATAGTTTTATCATCAAAGTATAAAAGCCCATTATAATGCTATCCAGCCCTGCCGTGTCTGCCTGCCTATGATACCTCCCCATTCTCAGAAGTCACTCATTGCCTCAGTAGCTTTATTTATTTACTCGTGATTTATATTCCACCTACTTAGAAAAAGGGTCTGAGACAGCTTGTGATGTTAAAATATATCGAAATCAGAAAAGCTAAAAATGAAAACGGGAACACAAACCAGTTAAAATGAACAAGGGAGGAAACGGATCCAGCACCACCTGGATTGGGCAAACGAGAGCAAGTGTGAACTTCAGACGTAGTTCTGGGGCTGCCAAGCCGGAGAGGGACACGTATGTTGGTTCGAATGTCCTCACTGATTGAAACATGAGGGAATCAGCTCACACGATCACCTACACTCTTTCTTGGTACTATTTGTCACGTGCACTAACAGATAATAAACTGACTCTCGCTACAGATTTATAACATATATAACAGTGCCTTCTCATGGGCTTTCTTATATCTGCTCCCTGTAGATGGCAGCTTGCAGATCCTGTATTTAGGTGGGTCAGGTACTTAAATTGCCCCATCATAGCACCTTCTACCAGGCCCAGGACAGTGGTTCTGAAACAGGGATATTTTTAAACTGTAGATCTGAGTTTCCATCAAATATTATGATTGAGTAGCATTCGGTGGGGTGGGGACTCAAAGGTATCTTTAAAATATATATAAGGCTTCCCTGGTGGCGCAGTGGTTGAGAATCTGCTTGCCAATGCAGGGGACACGGGTTCGAGCCCTGGTCTGGGAAGATCCCACATGTCGCGGAGCAACTAGGCCTGTGAGCCACAACTACTGAGCCTGCGCGTCTGGAGCTTGTGCTCCACAACAAGGGAGGCCGCGACAGTGAGAGGCCCGCGCACCGCGATGAAGAGTGGCCCCCACTCGCCGCAACTAGGGAAAGCCCATGCACAAAAACGAAGACCCAACACAGCCAAAAATAAAATAAATAAATAAATATTTTTTAAAAATATATAAATATTGGGCAGTACACACAGGTCATTTCTGATGTTCATTCCTGATAGAGAAATACTATTCTCTGGGCTGAAAGGGTTTTATTTCAATCATTTTCTCTCTGAGAATCAGCTTCTAAATTTTGCAAGTTAGTGTCTTTCTCTCAGCACTTTCTCACCTTGAAAGATCAAGGGAACTAGAAGGGCTTGAACCCTGGAGATGGTAATGTATCTCATACGCCAGTGGGGAGGGGATGGTGAGGTCCTGCTCAAAGCTACAAAGGGGCTTTACTTAAAGAGGAGCCCCCCCTGGCTCACAGCCTGGTATCAGATCCTGGGCTAAGTACCAGAGAAACACCAACCAGGACAGGTGCATCCACTAAGCAAAGCGAGGACTTCTGAACTTCCTACTCAAAGGGAAGAAACTGACACTCAGGGAATACCTAGTTTTCACCAGGCACCATTGCCAGACATCCACACTGAGAACTTCAGTTAATGTGTTATGTTTTTTTGGAAATAGCATGATTAGCCCATTTTGCTATTAAAAAAAAAAGACAGGCTCTCAGAAAAGTTCAAATAACCGTCTCAGAATCACCCAACAAGCAATCGGTAAAACCAGAATTCAACTCAGCTCAGTCTACACCCGAGGCCCACGCCCTCCCTTTCTGCTGTGGTTCACTGTGGAACTATTTCCCTCCTCTGGGGTTTTGCTCCACCACAGTGCGGTAACACGGACTCCTTAAAAGCGAAGGTTCTGTTGTCAGGATTCCTAGGCTTACGTCTTAGTCTCATCTCTTGAAGACCGGGGACACGAGTCAAGTTACTTAAACTTCGCATGTCTCGGTTCTCTCTTCCTGTGAGACTCTGGCATCTATCTTGCAGAGTTGTGGTGTGAATCACATGGGACTCCTGCACAGCATATAGTAAAATCAGCAAATGCCCGCTGATCTAAAGCAATGGCAATGGCAACGGCAAAGATCCTTCAGGCTTAGGGGAGATCGGGGAGAGCGGACGGCAGTGCTCTTATTGTAGTGATGGCTCAGAGCCGGATGGCCAGGGCGAGGCCTTGGAGTTCACCCTCATCCCCAAAGGAATTCCAGGAGCTATCTTGGATGTGAAAGGACACGGACAAGAAAGAAGGGATGTGACAGTGGCAGCTGACTTGAGATCCCCAATTAAGTCTTCTAAATTACCACTGAAGGATCCTTCTGTTTCTAAAAGTCTATAATCTTACTAAGAATAAAATAAATGAGAGCATAAATTTTCAGAAATAGCATTTGGGAGCCTGAAAGCTGGCACCAACTAAGCCATATGAAATCATTTTAAATTTTATTTGGTTCAAAAGATGAGCAAGGGAAGGATAGACCAGTTTCTTGGGGAAGCTCATGAACATTAACAGATGTCAGCTCGGGTCCTGGTTTGCTTCCACACCCATCTGAAGGGGAAGAGAAAAATCATCAGGCTAGGAAGCGTAGAAAGAGTCATCCTAGAATTACACAATGAGGGACAGACCTGGAAAGGACTTTCTTCCTCCTAAGCAATGGTTTTCACACGAGCTGGAGGAGAGGGGAGGTAGTGAGAGCTTGTGCCAGGAGCCGAAGCCCATCTTTCCTCTTTCAGCCACCGCTGATGAGAGAGGGCGGGCGAGGAAGGCTTGTCGGCCACGAGGGGACAGGGTGAAGTTTAAAACACAAACGACTGAGCCCCACTAATACCCTTAGTGGGGAGCTGAGGGAACTGAAGGCGGAGGGGAGCTAGTCAGTGGAAAAGAGTGGGGTCTCTGGTCTCCTGTTTCCAGGCTGGGGCAAGGACCTCCATCAACCACCTCAAATCACAGCTTAGCTAAGGAAAAGCAATCAATAGGGCAAATGTTTGCATTAATCTGTCCGTAAGCTCTACTGAGCTCCCATGTAGAACAGCTGTGGGAACAGGAGGTGAGTGCCCTTCACGGCAGGGGTGAGGTTGGCAAGGAACCACACACAATGTGGGAAGAGGGCAAGTTACAGAAGAGGGGGCCAGAGGGTGGCCTGGGGAGGTCCGAGCCGGGAACGGATGGGATGCTTCATGGAGAGGCGGCTCCTGAGGGGGAAGATGTGAGAAGATTGGGGCATCTGGAAATGAAATACCAGTAGAAGGACAAATTGAAACATACACAGTGAGATGATGGAGAGACCGACAGAGCCCAGGTGAGCATAGGAGTAGGAGGAGGGGCTCAGCCTGGCTCTGGAACGAGCAGGGTGAAGCGGTGGCAGCAGCCGGCTGAGAAGGCGTCCTGTTCCCAGGCTGAGGCTGCCTGGCAGTGGAGACGGCTGAGGTGCTGGGGCCACAGATAGAATCCGAGCTGCGCTTGGGGAAGATAAGCCTCCTGGCAGCGGGCGAGATGGAGGGGAGTGGGAGAGACTGTGGGCAGAGACCCCACTTGGAGAGAATTAGATGGGGCTCCAGGAGGTAATGAAGGGCTTTCCCAGAGGGGAGGGAGGAAGAGATGGGAGAGATGCTTTGATGAAACCTGGCTGAGAAAAGGACTAGAGCGGAAGGGTGAGAGAGACGGAGCCCAGGTAATGCATCCCCACGACCTCATCTGTGAAGCCATGGGCACCCTACACTGCAAGGTGCTCTCAGGCTGTAAGGTTCTCATTCTAGGTGGTCGAGGAGGGCCGGTGAGGTCGGAACAAAAGGAGGTCACTTCGTGCAGGCAATCCAATCAGTGAGTCAAACCACACAGGCTCCTTGGTGGAGAAACAGCGCTGCTAGGTGTGTTCAAGCCTTCCTTGTGTCCCATGCTCTCCATGCAGATAGGGTGTGATCTTTCCTTAGCTCCTGCGTTCAGCACCATCATTGCTTCCAGGTCTCCAGCAACCCATGGCCTCGCCTCCTTCAAACTTGTACCTACAGCACCATCTGCTGGTGTGGGATCCTGTGGCTTCCGGGCATGTGTAAAATCTTCATTTTGTGCCCTCAACACTGCCTCACCCACCACACCCATCCCCTGCCCATCGCACCCCACACCCCATACACAGAGCCACAGACACACACACACACACAGATGCACCTAAAAAGCCACAGACACAGACACACATACAAACAGAGCTGCACATACACACAGACACACACAGAACAGACACAGATGCACAAACAGACACACACATGTAGACACACGCGCACACAAGCCCGGCTCTTTCCCCCTTTTGCGCCCTGGCTGCAAATGCACAGATTCCCGCTGCAGCCCGCCTGGCGCCCCGCTCTTCCCCCTTCTCTGTGCTCTCCAGCCTCTGAGGGCCGCTCTCAGGCAGGACCTGGAATTGAAGTGGAATCGCACCCTTTCCCCAGCACTGCTGCAAAGTGGAAACAGCAGACGGGTAGGACTGCAGGATTTGAGAGGACGAACAGTTGGACATCTGAAAAGTTAATCTGCTGGTTAATTTGCTTGCAGACTGCTAATGGATCCTGCAATTCCCTCCCACCCTCTGCTCCCCAGTCCAAGAGGCCTGGGAGGAGAGAGGATGGTCCTTCTTCCTGCCCATCTGCGTCCTGCGCTCCATCCTGGCAACTGCACACTCCATGCCCTGCTCATTCCAGAAGAACCCGGAAGACAACTTGGTTCCTCCACACACATTTCCTATTAACCCCCTCTCCCGAGAGATATCGGTGTGTCTAAAGAATCCCAGGTTCAAATGGATTTTATTTTTAAACCAGAAAAATCATGACACTGTAATGAAAATAACCACTTCGTTTTAACCTTTTAAGAAAAATGCTGTTCCCTGCTACATCTCTTAATAGCTGCCTCCTGGCGGTAGCCTAAATGACGAATCCACCAACCTGTTTAAAATGTAAGGGAGGTGATTACAAAAGTCATCTGCGGGTGTTTCTGACTACAAATGCAAATTCTTTTGTCAGCGGTCTCCGGTGCCATGGAGCGCACAGGTATTTTTAGTCCGCCCAGATTTGTGGGGTGGCGCGGGGAGAATATACATACACGCACCAAATTAATGCAAGGGGGGTTCTTAGTTCTGAATATTCATTCCTTTGGGATTTGGAGATCCGAGGAGACTAGGCGGCCTGTGCCTGCAGACGGGTGGGTCCAGGTCCCTGGTACCCTGTTCCCTGGGTTAGTGCCAGCTCGCTGGCCCTCAGGGGCTCCCACTGAGAAACAGGCCCTGCCCATCACAACTGACTTGCCTGGAGGTTCCCAAGTACCAGCCAGCAGCATACTGGTGATACTGAGGTGCCCTGTCCCTCGCCCCCAAAAGGCATTCCTGTTTTTGTTTTGTGTTGGTTTTGCCCAGGTAAATTTGGAACAAGACTGAAAAGAAAAAGAAGGATGAAAAGACAGAAGTGTGTGTGTGTGTGTGTGTGTGTGTGTGTGTGTGTGTGTAGGACAGGGATCTAGCCCCCCAGGCCAGGTCAAGGCTATGGGTATGAGTATACTCAGGCTCTGCTATAGCATTATTTTCGCTTGTTTGTTTTTTTTAACCAGCTCTCAAGTGCAGAGCAGTTAGGCTGGTTAAGCAAAGTATAGAGACTATCTATGGAATAGCTTAGGTGCTAATCGACCATTTAGTCTATATAAACACATTCTGGATTTTTCTGGATACTCTCAGCTTTAAGTAGCTATTTGTAGGATACTCAGAGGCACATTCCTACTTGGTAAAGCATGTATTCCAAACTTTTGTTTGGTGTGATGCAGGAAAACTTGCTTTGGAGTCTAGCAGATACTTGCTTGAACATTGGCTTTTGCCATGTACTAGCTGTGTCACCTTGAGTAACCCTACCTAATCTTTTTCTAAGCCTCAGCGTTATTGGAAAATGTAGACATTAATGCCTACCTTCCAGGGGACTTACACATCGTCTCACGGTAGAGTCTGTCACAAAGCACAGTAAATGAAGTCTGTGACTGTCTGTCTCCCTGGCCACCTAGCAAATGCTGGGTGACAGGAGGAAGAGCCTCAGAACCTCATCCTCAATGCAGACGGGCATTCCAGGCGGCAGATGTCCCCGGGGGAGAGGGCAATGAAATGGACCAGTTTTCCTGTTCTCCAAGTGCAGGTACTGCTGGCATCAGATGACCTTGGGTTGTTGAAACCCAGAAACCTTTAGAACAAGGCAGAACTGAGACTAAAGCATGCAAATTAACAAGAGGCAGATGTCAGCTCACCTTAGGAGAGATGTTCTGACTACGAGAGCTATCCAACAAAGGACCCAGAGGTAACAAGCTCCCTGTCACTGGTTGTGTTCAAACAAAGCCAGGTAATTCGGGTCAGAGATGGCATGGAGGGAGGAGAGCCTTCGATGTAGTAGAAGGTCCAGCTCTATCAAAATCAAAATCGAATGTTCTCCCAATGCTAAGTCTTTGTTTCTGTGAAAGACAAAGAGAGAATTGCTGCTCCTATTTTCCCTTGAAACCCAACACTCTGCAAGTCCCTGGTCCCTGCTGGAGGCAAAGAAATAATAGGAAACCTCCAGAGTTTCAGAGCCTCTCACTGAGACCATTAAGCAATCCGTGCAGAGCAAGAGGGAGAGTGAGTCTGGGAGGAAGGTTTAAAATAATAATTAGCCTCTGTTACAGCCTTAATTGAAACTGGTTCGTCCAAAGAGAGAGAGGATCTCTTGGGTCCACCCTGCCCACCCCGCTCACCAGCGGCGGTGGAAAAATGGCCTCAAACCCGAGTGGCCAGAAACCCTGCATTGGGCAAAGGAGTAACCTGACGCTTTCTCTCCTGATGTGCTCCGTCCACATTGATGTATTTTGTCTTTCATGGAATTGCTTTTCTCCCTCCATCCTTTTCTTTCCTAACTGCTTGCACTTCAAGAAGGACGCATAACATTCCGAAGGATATAGTCCTTCCATTTCTTGAGTTCCAGGTAATTCTGCGATTGGCTGATCTAACTCTCCAACTGTCCTTTCCCTTCCTTCTTCCCCCTTCCTTTCTTTCCTCTCTGCCCCCTGACGTCCCAGGCTGGGCTCAGCATCACGAATCCAGGCGCTCCATTCATTTCATTCCGGGTTTCACCCACCCCCTTCCTACAGGCGCCCTGAATTCACCAGCTCACTCTCAGCACCTGCACAGGTGTATCCCAAACTCGGTCGCACTGGTTCGCATTGGGTCACATTGGGTCGCATTGGGTCGCATTGGGTCGCACTGGGTCGCATTGGGTCGCATTGGGTCACATTGGGTCGCACTGGGTCGCATTGGGTCGCATTGGGTCGCATTGGCATAAATAAATGGCTCCGGCTTTTAACTAAGAATGCCTTGGAATGCTTCCTAAATTTAACCAGTCCCAGGAGTTCGGACCAGCCCTCCAGGCCCTGTGGCAGCCTGGGCTCATGGTCATGGAGAAGAGGAGACCCTGAGGTCATGGGTGTCTTTTTATGGAAGAGAAGGTGGACGGGAAGAGGGAAGGAGCCTGTTCTCCCAGTGCCCTGTGCCCTGGTTTTTGGTGGAAGTTGGGTGGTAAGGCTTGGTGCCTCCACAGTTACGGTTTGCAGGCTGGGCTTAGACAGAAGGAAAGGGGACTTTCCTCTCATGCCTCCATCAGCCACCAGCCCTGGTTTTCACTTGGGTTCCTGTTTCTGCAGCTCCAAGGTTGGATGGCTGGGAGTCAGGGAAGGGACGCAGTGGCTGGGTGACTTCCATCGTCCCTTCTTGGGGACACTCTGAAGAGGCTCAGGTCACTGTCCCACCGCATCAATAGGACTACGAGAGGATCGACTAGTGTAGGTTTGAGATAAAGGACAAGGAGGTCCAGGCACCAGGAGATGAAGATGGAAACACGGAGAGACGTGAATGAGGTCCTAGTGGCGGTGGGTTTGGAGGAGCCCACGTCAGCAAAGGGACAGAGCCATCTGGGATTCAGAGACAACTCTGCCTGTCCATGCCCTCCTTTCCTCGCTGCCTGACCGGCCACCTCGATACACATCATGGTGGCCTCTGTCTTCCAGAGCACCATTCATGAGAGAAACACAAGTTTACAGACAGAGGAAGCCAAGATGGGAGAGAAGGGAGAGCACTGGCTCGGAGTCAAGAGACCCTGGGGAAGGAGGCTTGCTCTTATACTAACTACTTGAGCAAAGCCTCCTCCGTTTCCCCATTTCGGAAGGATAACTTCATGTGATGACCTGCGTGTACTTCCCAGCTTTGAAATTCTAAGCTCTTACATGGATGCTTGTGACACCTATAGGATGACCACTGTAGGTTTTCCTTCCCCTGGAAGGACTTGAGAGATTGTCTGCATACATTTTAGTGAATTCAGCTCGGTTCATACCTAAACCTTAAGGCAGATGTCCAATAACTCACATTGCTGAATTTGGAGCCATCTTGCCCTGAAATAGAAAACCAGTGTTTTGGCGGTCTGTCCAAAACCCCAACGTGAGCAAAACTCGGATGTCAGGGACCTGTTCTGAAACTAGATACTTAGATATGGAAACTTCTTTTAAAAACAACTTTCCTCGCATAAAGGAAACCTCAGTACACAAGAAGGAGGCTGTAGAGTTCAGACTGCGGGTTCCTAAGGTTAGTCCTGTCTATGACACATCAATACATATGCTGAATGAACAAATAAATGAGCCTTCTACCTGAAACAAAAACCTTGGATTTTTGGAAGTCTCCCCAGGGTCACTCTGCTCTACTGAAGACCCCCCTCAGGGACAAGGAAGCACTGTTCTACCTGGTGGCTTATTTTTTAGTGGGGACCGGGGTCAGTTAAAAGTGACCTCCCTAAGTCAGGGGCCAATTTGAGTTTGTGCTCCCTGCACCGCTGGCCCCAGTTAAGCCAGAAGTGCCCGCTGCCCCCTCCACACACTTTTCTCTGCCCGACAGCCACCGTGTCCCCACACATGATCAGGTCCCCAGATCCACTGATCACCGGCTTTGCAATGCGTGCCCACACCCCTGGCCAAGTGCCTTATAATAGATTTACCTTCAGAGTCAAATTTTATTTAGGCTGATGTTAAACTGAACCCGTAGTCCTTGAACCCACACTGAGGGGAGCCAGCGGGGAGAAAGGGGAGCTAAATGTCTCACCTGGGGCCTAAGAATGGGCTCCAGATGTGCAGAGGGGGGACACAGAAGGGCAGACCATCCCCGGGGCATTCAAGAAACGTGAGCATCTCTAAAATCGAAGTGGAGACAGGACTAACCAGTGTACACCAGTTTCAAGCCACTGCCTGTGGCAATGATCTGAGGCTGGCCAGTAACCCTGCAAGCAGCTGGGTGGCCTACAACACCTTTTTTTGTTGCCTCCTAAGACATATTCATTAGTGAAATATCAGAAACCTCATGGGCAGCACGTGCTTCTAATTCATTTTCCAATCGTATCATGAGCCAGAAGTGAAATTTTTAGGGTGAATTTAATTGACCTTCACAGCAACGTCAGGCAGATTGGCTTAAATGCTATTAAAGCAGAAAGTAACCCGGTGAGACTTTCTAGAAGGTTATCGGAAAATCTATCAAGTTGTTTTTTTCTTAATTTTCATCAAGAAAGGAAAGATAGATAGAGGACACGGAAGGAGGCACAGACAGAGAGGCAGAAGGGGAGAGATTTAAAACCAGGGCAAGATGGGAAGGGAAGAGTGAGAGAAACGGGAGGCTGGGAGAGGGAGGGGAGTCACACACGTCCCTGTTGCTGGGGGTCACGTTTTAATTTACAAAGGCTGTTGAGAATTTGCAGTGAAGCCACAGGTCACGCTGGTCTCAGTGTGTTTCCAACACTTGAGCACAGGACAGTACGGTCCTCCCTTTATTGATACTGGGTGTTTAGAATGTCTCAGGTGCTGTCATGGAATAAGGGCGTCTTCTCTGGCAGCTGACAGGGGGCTTCTTTAGGACGCCATTGCCCCTTTCACCAAAAGACACGTTCAGTCTCAGTATCAAGGTACCTCTGGGGAAGCCAGGAAGTCAGGTGTGGGACCGAAGGGCTCCTCGGGTACTAAGGTGGCACGCTCTTGGAAGGGCTGGCGGGCAACGGACAGAGTGGCAAAGCCCGTGGCAAGCTGGGCTCAACTCTAGTCACGGTCGAGTCAGAGGGAGGTGGCCAGTGTGTCAGGGGTGGCCCAGCGCGGGGCATCGGGACAAGTCCACGTCAGCTTAGTTACCACTGGCATTAGCATGGCCTCTGGCACCCAGTACAAAGCCAGGAAGAGCTGGGCAGAGAGGTGTGTGTCCACGAAGGGTGTGAAAGTCAGGGAAAGGATGAGGGCCTATCATCGCCTGAGGAGCGGCAGGTAAGGACTCAGCAGGTGGGCGACCTGAGGCAGAGATCCAAGCCTGATGGAGAACAGGTGTGTGTGGGGAGGACGCTGAGGCTGAGCCAGCGCACGGGGAAGGCGGAGCCCCCCGGGGTTCCTGCTGGCTCACCAGTAGCAAGAGGCACGGCCTGGACCCCAGGGCTCCCGATTAAGTCCCCTCCCCGGGAGGCAGGACTGGTTCAGAGGTCCCGCGGGCCAAGCCAGCACGTGGAAACAGTAGTGTTTTCTAGCGAAGGGATGGCCCTCGGCACAGAAAGGAGGGAACACAGCAGGCCCGAGGCCGCCGTCCTTAGAGACACCTGATGGCACGGCTGGCCCTCGGCTGGTGTCTGGGACCTCGGCTCTCAGGGTGTCCCCGTCACCAGTGAACCGACAAGGCTGGTTTTCCGCGCCTAGACTGTCTGCGCAGACCCTGTGGTTTATGGTGGACGCCGGCTTTCCTTCCGGGAGTCTGGCGTGTTGCTGTGTGCCAGGCGGAGGCCGTCCACATGCGCAGCCCCCGGATACAGCCCTGAGCTCTGAGTCTCTCCTGGGCGTCCCTGGGCTGAAACCTCACACGCGTGTTTCTGGGGGAAGAGTGAGCTCTGTGCGACCCCTCGAGGGAGGGAGAGAGCACAAGGAAGCCCCAGGGGGATGCTTCCTTCCGCGTCTTTGTGAGTCCGTACCGCCTCCGTGCTGCAGTGTACTTGGGTACACGTTGCACGCAAAGTCCCGTGAGTCCTCCTAGGAGGTAGTCTGGGGGACCCTCCACACATCTCCCGGGGAAAGCTCTCCAGCTGGTTCTTGTCCTAACCTCAACCTGAATCCCGCAGCTGCCTCTGAGATTTATTTTTGGTGCTGACGGCGGCTACACATACGTGCTGTGGCCCAATATAGTCGCCTCACCCCCAGCGGTGACTAAGCTCTCCCAGCACCCAGAGGACTTGAATAGATGTTCAGTTACTCATATATAAGAAACACGTGTTTCTGCTTACCCAGGAACCCACAGAGCTAGGGGGAGTGGGGAGGAAGTGAGAAAGGAAGGGAAAATGTCCTTACTGATGAGAAAAACCTTTAATAGTCTCTGAAAGGGAGAAAGAGGAAAAAAGGTGGGGGACATGTAAAACGGAAACGCACATTGTCTCAGAGTCCATCTTTACTATCGTGATCAGCAACGTCGTCCTCTTCAGTGTTGCTAGTTGAGCACTTACGGTGCACCAGACATGTGCAAAGCCCTTTCTGTACGTGGGTTTCAGCTAAAAATCCGTAATGGGGTGCAGTAGGTAATGGGTGATATTATTATTCCTATTTTTAGATGATGAAAGTAAGGGACAGAGAGTTTAAATGATGTGCCCAAGTCACAAAACAGTCAAGATCCCATCCAGGTGTGTCGTTCAAGAAGACAAGTCTCAGACATAGCGAAGCCCTCTTGCTCGATGTTTCTAGACTTGCAAAATACGGTTGAAAAGGGGATGATGAAACAGAGCGTGACCCCTAAGGAGACCTTTTGACAGGGACAAGAGGCAGTCTTATCTCTGGTTGTCCTTTAACACACCTGAGTTCCTTGCTGTACGTGTGGGGGAAGCCATCCAAGATACCAAGGATACGGTTTATTAGCTCCAGATTTTCAGTCCTCTATGTAATTTGAAAGAAATGAGAGCTTTCTTGACACCTTAATTTTCAACTGTTTTATCTTCCCTACTGGTCAGGATTATAGATTTACAGGGCGCTTTCAGAGGTAACACCAGTAAACCTAACATAGCGCTACATCACAGGGGAGTGCAATGGATAGGCTTTGATTGTCTCATCAGCCAAACAGGTCCTTCTTTCATTCCCTCAACAAACATTTACTGGGCATCCATCATCTGTCAGGCATGGGGATCAGGCAGCGAACACCACAGACCACTTTATATGTAACCCAATTAAACAATATTTCATGAGCATCTATTATGTGTTAGGCACTAGGCCAGTTTCTAAGGATGCTACGATAAATAAGGCACAGTCCCCACCCCCAAGAAGGTCAAAATTTATTGAGGAGGTGGCGGTCTCAAATCTGTAGGGAACACAGAGGTCTCCCAGTGCTGCAAACAGGAAAGAAGGAATCAGAAGAGAGACCCCATTGTATTTGGTCTTAGGGGATATTGACCTAAAAATCCTTTAGACACATATTTCAATAGGGTTGTTAGGATGAAAACTCAAAGCCGTTCATTTAAGCTATAGCAGAAGGCAAGAATATGAAGACCAGTCATTGTATCTAACTGTTTAAAGAGGTTTGGCAGTAACAGGAAAAAGAAAAAAGGTTTAGTAGTTTGAAGAATGCCAGTGTCAAAAGAAAGGTTTGCTTTTTGTTTCATGTTCGGTTTTGTTTTATTTGGTTTATTTTTTGTTAGGATTAGGAGGATCTGAGTTTGTGAGGAGCGAGTGGGAAATCTGAAATATGAAAACTGCCAACCAGGGTAACAACGGAAGCTTTTCAGTCCTCTGTTGAAGTTGGTATGGAGAGGCCATCGTTACTTTCCTTCCAATTAATATCTTAATATTATGGATGTATCCAAAGTAACCTAGTTTCCCTTAGCAACTCATTGCATTCACTTTCTTTTAACCTCTTTAGATCATCAGCCTGTAGCACGTCTTGGAGTAACAAGTCGCATGTACTTACTGCCTGCTGGGTAAAGAAGCACTTCATTTTAATTGCTCCAAATTTACCCTTTCTAAGCTGCATGCGGTGCCTCTTGGTTCTGATGATCCAGAATTGCCATCTTTGTCCCCTGCCCAGCACTGTGACCAGCTGAGCCTCGGTCCCTCTCTGGGGACTCCTTCCTGGACCACGGGCTTCACATCGGCTCCACTGCTCGCATTTCCACTCTAGCCGCTCTCCTACTATGGAATCTCGACATGGCAGCTGCAAGGATCTTTTACGATCAGAAATCAGGTCACCACATTGCTCCAGACTAGGGAAATGTAAGTCCCAATTTACCTGTGACACCCAATGTCCAGGGGTACTTATGAAGAGTGCCCCTTTCACTTTCAAAAGCAACCTGATTTGGACAATATATTAAATGTTCACCCTACTTAAAAACCTCCAGTGTCTTCCCATTGCTACTAAAACAAAACCCCAACTCCAAAGACCCTGGCTGGACCTTCCCTGTCTCTACCTCCCTGAGTTCTCTCCACCCTCCCCATCCCTCACTGGGCTCAGACCCCACTCTGTTTCCCCAACACACTCAGCCCACACTGATATCAATATCTGAGCCCTCGATGTTCCCCTGCCTAGAGTACTGTTCCTTCTGCGTTTTGGGTACCAGCCTTCTCTCTTCTTTCGGATCTCAACTCAAATGCTGCCTGCTCAGAAAGGCCTTCCCTCCCCCAACCATCCACAGGTAGCAATCCCCTCCCCCAGAAATCGTGTCCCTAACTTCAGTGCCTCTAAGTGCCCATGAGTGACAGACATGCTCTTTTTTTTTCTAAATTTGTGTTTTATTATCGTACCTTTTCACTCAATGGTAGTTCCCTGTGGGAAGTGCCTGGTGTGTGTTATCTCTGTGTTCTGGGCACCTGTCACATCAGGAACACAGGTCAGAGGCCCTCTCTGTACCTACGGCTGGGACCCTTCCAGTCTTTATGCTCAGGAGCAACTTTAGAAAACATATATCCTACGCTGAGACTTCAGTGGTGAGATTCGTTTCTTATTATTAACGCTTTCTTCGTGAGCTGAAGAAATAGCCTTACCACAAAGGGTCACACTGCATCTGGGGTGCTTTCCTAACCTGCTGACATGCCTCCGCCCCAGATCCTTCCATTGTATAATTTCCACTACTTCCATTTCTACGTAATTCCAGAAAACATAATTTATTCGAGAGTGTATAACTCATTCACATACTCTATCATTATATACAACGTGGGAATATATAAAACAATCATCACAGACAAAACCGTTTGCAATGACATAGTTTTCAAAAGAACCCGCTTTGTAATATCTTTGAGGAAGGGCAAAGAGTTATTACACCTATTAATGGATGAAAGAAGTCAAGTCAGAATGGCTAACTTGCTTGCGCAAGGTCCCTTAGTGCCCGGGCTGAGATGACAGGCCAGGTTCTCCGACTCCCAGCATGGTTCTTAGAACTGGCTTTATATATAGACAACGTAGACAGTGTTCCAAATACTTTCTCCAAATACAGCCGGGCAAATACTGTAGAGACTTTCTACAAAAGCATTATAGACCTGACTCTGTAAAACTACGACCTAGAAAGGGGGACAATTTTCCAGGCAGCCCACGCAAGCTTGGCACTACTGTGATCTCTCATGCAAGTCGCCCTTTCAAGGGGAAACTTCCCGTGGTTGCCAGATGTGGCTTCTCAGCTTTCCGCTGCTGCCCAAGTATACTTCAACCAGCCCATCTAATTTACTTAATTGTGTGCTTCTTACTTCTATATTACTGATTATTAGCTCAGGGAACATACTATCACCACGACCACCCGGCTATAGTTAGTTTATCAAATCAGCTAGTCACTCCCCTACAGGATTCTGGGAATCTCTTAAGACAGAAAAATACTGGGGGGTCAGAATTCACAACCAGTTTAGTACCGTGGTTCCTAAACTTTCATGTGACTCAGAATCATCTTGAGAGTCTGTGAAAATACAGACTGTGTATCGTGTACAGGTTGTGACTCCTCCAGTTTCTGACTCAGTGGGTCAGGGGCAGAACCCAAGAATTTGCATTTCTGACAAGTCCCCAGGTGATGCCGAGGCTTCCTGGGTGCATGGGGGGGGCAGGTTGGATGAGAGGGCTGGGTACACTTTGAGAATCACTCGTTGAGAATCTGAGATGGTGGCAGTAAGGTGACCAGCCATCCCAGTTTGCCTGAGACTGAGGAATTTCCTAGGAAGTGAGAGTTTTCAGTGTTAAAACCCAGGAAGTCCTGGGCCGTGCTGGGCACACCTGGATGATAGGTTAACCTAAGTGGTGTGAAAACAGGACTCTATGGGGGGGCGGTCCTCAAGGGGAACTTGACAGACAGGTTAACCAGTACGTCAAAGGCAAGAGTGTGGCGTAAAGAAGAGGTCTACTTGTGGGTCTTTCCCTGTGTGCTGGGCACACCTGGATGACAGGTTAACCTAAGTGGTGTGAAAACAGGACTCTATGGGGGGGCGGTCCTCAAGGGGAACTTGACAGACAGGTTAACCAGTACGTCAAAGGCAAGAGTGTGGCGTAAAGAAGAGGTCTACTTGTGGGTCTTTCCCTGTGTGGATTACACGCTCCATAAGGGCAGGGTCACATATTATTCTCCTCTCATTGCCAGCATCTAAGCATCAGGCATAGCTTTGGGTATACAGTTGGTGAGCTAAAAATGGACTATCTGCTTGCACGTTCAAGTGAATGGATGGATGTGTGCGTGGGGAGATAGGTGAATGGGTGGGGAGATGGATGGTTGGTTGGCTGGATGAATGGATGGTTGGTTGGATGGATGGATGGATGGTTGGATGGATGGTTGGCTGGCTGGCTGGCTGGCTGGCTGGCTGGCTGGATGGCTGGCTGGCTGGATGGTTGGATGGATGGATGGATGGATGGTTGGATGGATGGATGGATAGATGGATGGATGGATAGATGGATGGATGGATAGATGGATGGAGGCAAACCATATCTCTTTCTCAGGATAGTCCAAGGTAAGCTTGTCCATTCTAGCAATCAAATCAAGGCGAAGGTCCTGGGGTGTGTGGGTTTATGTCCAGTTAGGGAGAGAAGACCTGCTCCTGACCCAGTGATCACTGTCTCTGAATGTGATTCCATGAACATCACAGGACAGGCCAGGGCAGTGGATTGACTTTGCTAGCCTAGCTCTCCTCAAACCTTGTTTACTCCCTAGGGAACCTTCCAAAACCTAGAGAAAGGAATGATTCAGAGTGAAGCAAAAAAAAGAAATAGTCAAAATGGGTGGTACTGAAATGTAAGGTTTTCTGTCTTAGAAAAATTAAGGGTGTGGGAGTCTCTGTTGTATTAAATGCTCAGTCTGTTCAGAAAGTAAATACCGTCCACGAGCAGACAGGAGATTAAGGTGGCAGGAAGAGCAGTTTTGAGCCCCGTTAGATATTAATTTCCCATACATGATCTGTCTGTCTTCTCCTTGTTTGAAGTTCTCAAGGCTGGAGGCTTCAAAGCACACACCGACTGCCATCTGCACAGAGCTCAGGGCTCCACGGGGGGCCAACCCTGCAGGAGCCATCCCTACACCCCCTCTGTCGGTGTCTGCCTTTCTCTGCATTCCAGAACATCAAGGATAATTCTATCAGCAAGTCCAGCAGCTGGTAATAAAGCCAGCCCATACCCAGCATGGTGAGCTTCCCTAGCCTGGCTCCGACAGGAAAATTGATTTAGAAGATGAAATGGTAAGTGACCTAACCCTTCCTTAGAACTCCCACCCAAATGAGGTTTTTTTTCCTCCTTTTTTCTTCTCTCTCCTTCTTATTCTCTATCCCTCTTTATTGTTTCCCTTTCACTTTACCAAAGTTTTGAATAATGTACGGGCTATTCTTGCATCTATCATTTGACTGTTATTTTTAATTATTAATTTATGGCTGTTCCATGCTGGGGATGGTTCCTGCCCTCAAGCAGTTCACGGCCCGATAGGACAAGAAGGACGATATGTCCTACAAACTGCTCCTAGAGATGTGTCTTCCGAAGAGGCACAGAAGAGGGATGCCGAGCCGTGTTGCAAAGCACAAGAGGGAGCTTCACAGAAGCAGGAAGGCTTGCCCTGAACTCCCCGCCAACAGACATCGGACACACAGCACACATTCTTTGTACTCCAGCTGTGGTTTGAATGGTTTTTTAACTCAGCAAGGGAGCTTGGGGACACAAGCAATTCTAGTGATAATCATAGGAAAACCCAGCCATCTCCCCTGAATTTGGAGAGACAGGCCATTCTTTAAGTTTACTGAAGGATAAAGCCATGTTGAAAGGAAACGTTAGCCAAAAAATACAAATAGTAATATATTTTTTCATTAGAAAGACCACCGACTTGTGAACAGCACATCATGTAATCACTTAGGGTTCCAGTTTTATGTCTGTGAAATGCAGGTTCTGGACTCTGTATCCTCCAAGTCCTTTTGTTGCCCAATATTGGACAGGTCTGTGACCCTAAGGATGATACGGCTATATGGAACCGAAGACTTTGAACGTCGGGGTCTCTGCTGTAGTTTTTACTTTCATTTGATCATTTATTTAGATCTGCTTGACATCACTAATTTCACACGAATGGAAATCGAAATACTCTCCTTTGGACTTGGCAAAGCAGTCTACTGACCAAGTAAAATTTGGTTCCCCACGGACTAAAGCAATTAACAATCTAGGTTAGATGGGGACACTCGGGAGGGTACATGCTCACCCAGTGATAGTACCAAGACGGCTGTGGTATGGATGGCAGCCTGCAAAGACGGGCAAACAAGCAGAAGGGCAGAGAGCACAGCTCCGTGATCACAACTCAGCTCGGCAGGTGTATCGAAAGAAATCTGGGAAACAACCCACTGCTAATTCTTCCAATCAAGAAATCCCATGGGTCAGCACCCTCTCCGCGGCTCCACACCTGAATTAAAGATGGTGCACTTTGTTTATAGTAATTTCCTGCCAGGTCAGTTATCGACTGAACAATCCCAGCCAAATCCAATGGCACAGCCTGACCTGCTGACCCCCGTTTGAACATTGATTGTTGCTGTTCCCCTCATTAGACCATTCTCCTGAGAATCCGGTGCTTACCCAAAAGGATTTTAGCTAACCCCTCTTTTTGCTTGTTTATGGGTTTTCTTTAAGCGAATTGAGAGCAATGACCTCCTACTTTGAAGGACAAGCAGAACTTCCCTACCAAGGAAAGGAAACCTAGCTCAGTTTCCCTGCCCTGAATCTCCCTAAGAAATGCACGCTCCCCCGGATCAAGAAGGAAAGGTGACTTGCTGGTGTTCAGCAGCCTTGGAAACCTCAGAGCCAAGTGAAGAAGGGAAGGCCAGGAAATAGTGCTAGCTTTATTTTTCTTGTGGCTACAAGGGGTTCATGTCCTTCAACAGCTGCTAGGGTGCAGATTTAATCCAATGAACGGAGAAAATGAATATTCATTGTCTATTATGAATTGTGCAGAAATCCTCCACCTCAAACAGTTTGACTGCTAACCCAAATACCCAAAGATGCAACTGTGAATGTGAATGTTACCTTTCAAGAGGGTGATTTCCAATCTTTATGTTTTCACTAATATTAGCAAGCCATCAAAACGAACCCCGGGCATCAGCCTACTGTTAATGGACACTGCAACCTACACTTAGCATCTTGAGTGCAGACCACGTGACTCAAGATCAGGGGTCTTCGCTGACATCCAAAGACGAGCTTTAGCTAATCTATAATTGCCCCTGAAATTCTGTGCAATATTTCTTTTGTCCGTGGGAATTTTTCAGGGAAGGGCTATAGTCCTTAAGGGACCCAAACAACTACTTGATCCAAAACATAGTAGGAAAAACAGCTCTAAAATTACAATCCTTCCCGAGCAGAGGAGCTGGGTCTCCATCTCCCTCTAAATTCTTGATTTGTCTAGTACTGGGCTTTGTTTGAAATACGCCATTGGAAGCCAAAATAACTAAGCTTAAAAACCTGACTCGTTTATAAAAAAAAAAATAAAAAATATATAAAATAAATATTTAAAAAAAACCTAACTAGCTTAAGTTCATTTAGTCTCATATAATAATAATTATTAGGAGAAATGATTATACAGCTGTTTTATAGATAACAAGTTTTCTAAGCAATGAGACGACTTGTATGAGAAAAGTCAGCTATCTGGCAGGGGATTACTTAAGGCAGTCTTTCCTGGAAACATTGAAAAGCAGAGTAAGTTAGTGACTCAAATAACACACCTTAATTTATGGATAAAAAAACAGTGTTGGTACTTCATAATGAGTTGTGATGTAATTAAAAGAGCAGAGACTCAAGGGAGAAGATCTGGGTCCTAGTTCTGATATTTCTAGAAGTATGACTTGAGGCCAATGTGATACCTTCCACTTAGGATGAGAACCAAGGGCGATGCCAGATATGACAGTTTTTTGTAACATGTAAAGATGGTCTAAATGTTAGTTATTAATAGTATTTTGAAAGTGAGCACACACCTTAATGCTATTATCAAAGGTCAGAGGGAAGTGGATCTCTTTAAGAAGCATGGAAGGGGAAGCTGATATAAAGCATGAATGTTTCCTAATGTTTTTTTCGCAGCTGATATCCTGTCCTAAATTTACGGCAAAGCTTCTATAATACACAAATCTGCCGATGCCTAGTTCCTTGCCCAGAACCCACCCAGAGGCACTCCATCATCCACAGAGCAACATCTAAAACCATCACCACACCGCAAAGCTGGCCATGCCTGTCTCCAACCTTGCTCTCCAGCTCCATCCACAAACACATTGATCCAGCAACATTGACCTGCCTGTGCTCCCATGTCCAACGAGACATTTTTTCCAAATCCATGTCCTCTCTCTGAAGCTTCTGTCCAGCTGGTTTTTCTTTATCCCTGTCCTGGTCTTCATCGCTATATAAAGAAAGTTTATGCACCCATTAGGGAGCGTATAGGGCACTAGCTTCTCCAAGATGTCTTCCCTGATCCTCAGGGAAGGTGGGTTAGGTGGCAGTCCTCTGGGTGTCCATACAACCTGGAGCTTATTGGTGTCATTTCATGCATTGCATTTATAGAAGCTATATGCCCCTGTCTGCCTCTGTGCTTCAACTCTTAGCTCCTTGAGAATGCGTCTATGTCTCATTCATCCTTTATCCTTAGCATCTATCACAGTGCAGAGGTGATAGAACACATCCTGGGTAGACAAATGAAGGGACAGATGGCACCTCCTCCCTAAGAATATTTAGTGTGTATTAAATACAATCACAAGCAAAGGCATTGAACTGACACTAAAGCTCACTGTGGATAATGTTTGGGTTAGGGCTATGACTACAGTACAGAGAGAAGAAATTGCAACATGATTTGCAACTAGACGATTTACAGATGAGTTAGTTTGTTCTCCTACCAGAAAACCTGTTTAGACCACAGATTTTCTATTGGGTCCTAGGAGAACTGCTCAGTCAGGAAGCTCTACTCAGGCATTCTTATTCCACTAGTTGGCTAAACTGTGATAGGGAGTCTCAATCATTGTTCTTTGATATGGGAGACTTCTATGACTTGGGGTCAACGATGACCATATCTGTTTCCTTATATGGGTAATTGCCTTGTAGATGGTAGGTATGAATTGGACCCTGGCAATATATCCAACATCCTGACCAATAAGACAAGTAAGTATTATATTCTTAGAGCTAGACGCAACCTGACAAATGAGGTCTAGACTACTCTTCCCAGTTTACAGAAATGACAGTCTAAATACACATGTCCCATGTATACGGCAGCCTCCCCATGGAAACCAACAGGCAGAACACAGAGCTTACTGCCTTTGGTAGAAAGTTGGAGACATTTGCTGTTGCACAGGCAACAGCAAAACTCTTACCTAAAAGATACAAATAATAGTGGTGAGAATAGGAAAATATCTCCGCCGAGTGAAAAGGCAATGAAAATAGAAAGTATTATTTAAAATAATTTTAAGTCTCATCAACTGGACTGACATACAGTTATAGCAGAAGCCTGTATATGTTTGCTTTGGGCTTTTGGGCGGTGATCTAGATGTAAAGGGCTGGTACTGAAGCAATGGGACCTTCTCCCATCACAGAACATTAACACCACTCCCCACCTCCAATTTCGGTTTTGGATCTCAAGCATTTTCCTAGTACCAGGCTCCGAGGCACAATGAGAGGATCATTCCTGGGCTAAGAAATGGTTGGTCTAGTCTAGACTGATGTCTGATCTGAGGTTACTGTCACATCAAGTGGACAGAAGGGGACAGAGTATTGCTGGATTTCAAGTATTGATATATGGGAAGCAAAGACGATTCCCCCATTCCTGAAGGAACTGCATGATTCCTGCACACTGGCTCTGCCCCCAAATGAGGCACACCTCCTTGAATCCTCCTTGCAGGTCTGCCCGCAGCCTAAGTTTTGAGAGCAAGTCATCTTTTTTTCCTTATTATTATTATTAGCAATCGCAGGTATTTATATTACAAAATTATGTAATCAAAATAATTTAATATGTAATAACAGCTAATATTCGTTGAGTAGCCACCAGATTTCAGAGACCAAACCACTTTATTATTTAACTTCCACAATAACTCAATATGATAAACACGATTATTATTCCTGTTTTATAGGAAAGAAAGCTCTAACCTTGAGCACTGTCATGACATGCCCATACAACCAAGTGACAGATGTAGTTTTGAAGTTAAATCTTTGATTGCAGAATCAGAATCCTTAACCATCACTCAAAATCAAGTTCCTGCTCTAATGGGTTTATGACAGACTCTCAGGACTGAGTCCCTAGCCCTTTTCTAGGACATGCTTTGCTTAACTGTCTAGTTCCTGGTTGCTCCAACTCTAATCCGTGCCTTGACCTTTTTTACCCCATTTTCTACCTTCCTTTATTACCTTCCCATCAAAATAACCAGGTTTCAGTTCAGACCTAAACAAATGACTTGGGCCCTTTCCATAGCGTCTGCCTCCTCAGCCCAGCCTCAGATCCTGACTTGTCCCCAGGCTCTTCAGAGACTCTGCCCGTTGCCTGGCTGGATGCTTATAGAACCCGGTACCTAACAACTTAGGGAATGATTAGAGTATACACATTCTTTTCAGGCACACATGGAATATTTAAATAAGTAAATAATATTTATTACTTATACCACAGAGCAAGTCACTACTAATATATATATATACATGTAAATACATATGTATATAAAACTTTTAACTTATGGATCAAATAAGAAATATGGGTAAAAATTCAAAAATATTTAGAACTAAATAATAAAATATTAAATTAAAAAATGTGTAGGATACAGCTAAAACAGCACAATACTTACAGGATACTTAAAATTTAAAAAACAATAAAAAATAAACAAGCTAATCGTCTAACTAATGTAGTTAGAAAAGAACAGAATAAACGCAAAGAATATATAAAATAAAGAAAATAATAAAAATAAGTGAAGAAATTATTGAATTTTAAAACAAATGAAAATCCTAGAGGATTGATAAAAGTCGAGAAGTAGTTCTCTAAAAAGACCAACAAAACTCTTAAGCCTCTGTTACTATAGGTTAAGAAACACAAGAGAAAAGGTGCAAATATGCAATACTAGGAATAAAAGTCAGTATATGATAATGAATTCAGAAGAAACTTTTAATTAAAAGGAATAACATTAACTGGTAAATTTGAAAATAAATATAGATAAAGAACTGACTAAAAAATGAAAATCAAATTATACATGTGCTATTTAAATCAAAATGTTACCAGAAGTTAAAAAATTTAATAACCACCATTAAGCACAGAATAATTTACAGATAAGGTCTAACAAAATTACAAGATGTGGATAACCCAAAAATTAAAATGTTTCAGAGAGAATAAGAGGTGAAACACTCCCCAGACCACTTGATGAGCCAGACTAGTCTTGATACCAAAGCCAGAAAAGGATAACACCAGAAAAGGATAACACCAGAAAAGGAAAATTGAGGTCATTTTCACCTATAGAGATACAAAATCCAGAGATACTTTTTTTTTTTTTTTAATGGCCAAGTGGTTTTATCTTAGGAAAGCACATATGGTGTAATTTTGGAAAACATATTAATATACCAGTTTACCTGAATGGATATGCCTCTGGTGCTGAAGTGTGCTGTCTAGCAAGGCTTGTCAAGCTGTGACGGGCATACAGTGTATCTGGAATCTCAGTGAATGCAGATTCTGATTTGGTAGGGCTGGGGTGGGCCTGACACTCTTTCTAACAAGCTCCCTGGTGACGCTGATGCCGCCGGTCTGTCGACTACACTTGGAGAAGCCATGATGTAGATGACCAATTTTGGAGAAGTAGATTTCCATTTTAGACAGAAACCTCTCCCCACCCACCTTCTAGAATATGAACACCAGCCCATCCAATTCCTATTTATTTTTATCTCACGTATTTTCCTTGAGCTAGGCTCCGGGTTACAACTAGTAGATTTATTTAGCAAACTTCTGGAATGGTTGGTCACTTTAAAGGAGAAAAAAACCCCAAACTGTTATTCCCTTCAATAAATTCAGAACAACTATTTAATAAAATGTGATATATTCATGATAGAAACTCAAAGAAAACTACAAATATAAGAGACTTCCTTCACTTGAAAAAAGAAATTCAAGACAAACATCATACTTAATATTGAAACTATTAGAAGCAGTAACTTTAGGGTCAGCGACAAAGCAGGGATGCCCTTTTCCACTGCTTCATTTCGGCAGCGAGTTGGAAGTCAGAGTCACAGAGAGACAGCATGAAGAGATTAAAAAAAAAAAAGAATTAGGAAAGAAGACAGTGAAGTGCATTGTAATGTTTCTAATGATACGACTGCCTGTGTAGAAAATCCAAGTAAATCAAAAGAATAATTACTATTAATATGCAAGTATAGAAAAATTGCTGAATCTAAGATCAATACAGAAATATTAATTAAAACTTTAAACACAAACTGCACACACATAAAAAATTAATTAGGGGAGGCACTATTTATGATGGCAATGAAATAGGGTTTGTGGGAATTACTGTATAAAACATATGTACGAGATTTACGGCAAAAATAATAATCTTTTATTGAAAACTAAAAAATGATTCCTAAATGGAAGCACATTGTATGTTCCTGGGTAGAAAACTCAACATCATAAATATGTCAATTCACACCAAATTATTCTATAAATTTAATACGACTCCAGGATAAATCCCAAGAGAGTCTTGCACAGTATTATACATTAATTTTAGGAAGATGAACAAAGGGTCAGGAATAACTAAGATGAATTTGAAAAGCAAGATGGGAAGACTCATTCTACCAGAGAGCGAGATGTATTTTAGAGCTGCAATAATTAAGACATTGTGGTATGGATCTAAGAATAGACAATTGGACCAGTGGAACAGGATACAAGCCCCCAAACAGACCACAATATATGGAAATTGGGTTTAGGAAAGAAATGACATTGCAGGTTCTTGGGAAATCAATAAATGTTGCTGGACCCTTTTCTCAACCATACACAAAAATCAATTGCAGACGGATAGAACAGCTAAACACGAAAAGCAAAGCTTTGTCATTTTTAGAATACAAATATAAGGTAGCATTTTTATGTGCTTCTGGTAGGAAATGATTTTTTTACGCAAACACACAAGCACACATACACAAACAAAGAAAAATATAATTTTACTTAATTAAAACTGAAACAAAACCAGAAAACCCTTTTCTACCTCCCCCCTGCCTCCCCAAAAAGTAAAGTGACATACAAGTCACAGACTGGGAAAGAAATCTGCAATTGCAATGCATATAAATATAAAAGAATTAGTATACCAAGTGTGATAAAAGAAAGAAAGAAAACAATAGGAAAAATTCAGATAGAGGAAAACCAAATGGTCAATAAGTATTTTAAAAGATGTTAAACAGGGCTTCCCTGGTGGCGCAGTGGTTCAGAGTCCGCCTGCCGATGCAGGGGACACGGGTTCGTGCCCCGGTCCGGGAGGATCCCACATGCCGCGGAGCGGCTGGGCCCGTGAGCCATGGCCGCTGAGCCTGCGCGTCCAGAGCCTGTGCTCCGCAACGGGAAAGGCCGCAAGAGTGAGAGGTCCGCGTACCGCAAAAAAAAAAAAGATGCTCAACAACATTAGTAATCAGGAAAGCACAAATGAAAACTACACTAAGATATCATTACACATTCAGGAAATTGCCTACTCTCATGCACTCAAGTGAGAATTTAAACTGGTAAAACCATTTTATCAAGCAATTTGGCAATATCTAGAAATTTTGAAGGTGTGCTTAAACAAACGCAGTAATTCTCTTACATGTACTCAATGAGCCAAGTACAAGATTGTTTATTGCAGCATTGTTTGTGATAATTGGAAGAAACCCAATTGTCTTGCAACAGAGAGCTGAAACAGTGTTATATTTATAAAATGGAACACTGTACTGCAATTAAGATGGACTAAATATATATTTCATATATACATCATATATGTGGTTTTATATATCATATATATGGTTACATATATATGTATATATCAATGAGAAAAAATCAAATCTCAGAAACAGAGTCACGTAAGCAAGGCAAATAACTAAAAGGATATCAACAGACAGAGATTGTTAATAAAAGTTCAAAATCATGGAGAACAACGTAATATTTTATCTACACAAATGCATTACAATTAGGAAAAAAATTCACTAAATTCATAATTATGGCTACCTATGGGGAGAGAAGAAAGAAGTGAGGAGAATGGAATTGAAGTAAAATAAACAGGGGAATTCAGCCTGACTGTAAAGCTTTATTTCACTAACAAAGTGATCTGAGGTAAACATGGTAAAAATGTTAAGATGTCAGAAAAATAGGTAGTTGGTGCAGATTTTTGTGTTTTATTATTCATCCTTTTTTCTATATATTTGGAAAACTCATTATAAACATTGATTTTAATTTTAATAGTGTTTGCATAAAAACATATGCAAATTTCCTTACTCAGTGGTTGATATAGTCAATGTACTTCTTCTACAGTGTCTTTTAACAAAAAGTTCTCCATGAAATTTTTTCCTTTCTCCTGGATGTGTGGGACACATTCAAGAGATAACGGTGTTCATCTTAGGGCACCTCCTGGTGTCAGAATGCTTGTGGACACTATTTTGTGGCAGGCTCCTGACCCGCATTTTCTTTTTTCTTTTCTTTTCTTTATTTATTTTTGGCTGCCTTGGGTCTCCGTTGTTGTGCGCGGGCTTTCTCTAGTTGTGGCAAGCGGGGCTACTCTTTGTTGTGGTGTGTGGGCTTCTCATTGCAGTGGCTTCTCTTGTTGCGGTGTACAGGCTCTAGGCACATGGGCTACAGTAGTTGTGGCATGAGGGCTCAGTAATTGTGGCTCGTGGGCTCTAGAGCGCAGGCTCAGTAGTTGTGGTGCACGGGCTTAGTTGCTCTGCGGCATGTGGGATCTTCCCAGACCAGGAATTGAACCCATATCCCCTGCATTGGCAGGTGGTTCTTAACCACGGCATCACCAGGGAAGTCCTGACCCACATTTTCTTAATACATTAAGTTGTGAGAAATGAAACAGAAACCACAGCTTGCAAAACCATACTACAACTGGTAAAGCAAATGAACTCTCCCAAACCCTGACAACACAACACGAGTGATCCAACGTCAAGGTGTTTTCATGTCAGCTCCTTCAGACCCTTGTGTTCCAAAACAAGACTATAGAATAGACCACTTGTGTTCCAAAGAGAAGGCCACTGACTGTTCCAGTGAAGCAACTGGTCTGCAAAATCTGACCAGTCCCTGCTCAATCCCTGCCCAGTAACTTCTGTCCTAAGGCCACAGGAGGATGAATCCCAGCCGCCAGAGCCCTGTGAAGTGCCCTTTCCTAACTTCTGAACCTCCTAACGTCTCCAAGGCATTGCTCTCCCTTGCTCAGCAAATTCAATGATCCCAGCTTTGTATGACCAAAGGGCTTCCTTGGCCATCTTTGAACGGGGACCCCACAGTACTGTTGCCACAAATGTGGAGCTTGCCCTTCCAGTGTGGCCCCAGCCCATGGGTCACTAAGCATCTCTTGCCACTTTCCTTCTACTTCATGCACCTGCTCTGAACTTACTAAGCCACTCACAGGTTTCTTCAGGGGGCATGTTCTTTCACCCGTAGAGGCTTTGCCACTTCTGCTCCTTCAACAGGAACACCCTTCTCTCCTCCACTTCCCACACTCACTCTCACTCATTCTTTTTTTTTTTTTAACATCTGTGTTGGAGTATAATTGCTTTACAATGTTGTGTTTGTTGCTGCTCTATAATAAAGTGAATCAGCTATATGTATACATATTTCCTCATATCTCCTCCCTCTTGCATCTCCCTCCCTCCCACCCTCCCTATCCCACCCCTCTAGGTGGTTAAAAAGCACTGAGCTGGTCTCCCTGTGCTATGCGGCTGCTTCCCACTAGCTATCTATTTTACATTTGGTAGTGATATATGTCCATGCCACTCTCTCACGTCGTTAAACTATGTTGACTAATAGTGGGCAAACTTGTCTTGTTCTTGATCTTAGTGGAAATGGTTTCAGTTTTTCACCATTGAGAACGCTGTTGGCTGTGGGTTTGACACATATGGCCTTTATTATGTTGAGGTAAGTTCCCTCTATGCCTACTTTCTGCAGGGTTTTTATCATAGGTGGGTGTTGAATTTTGTCTAAAGCTTTTTCTGCATCTATTGAGATTATCATATAGTTTTCCTCCTTCAATTTGTCAATATGGTTTATCATATTGATTTTCATCTGGTCCTGGGCTTTTGTTTGTTGGAAGATTTTTAATCACAGTCTCAATTTCAATGCTTGTAATTGGTTTGTTCATGTTTTCTATTTCTTCCTGGTTCAGTCTTGGAAGGTGGTGGTTTTCTAAGAATTTGTCCATCTCTTCCACGTTTTCCATTTTATTGGCATACAGTTGCTTGTAGTAATCTCTCATGATCCTTTGTATTTCTGCAGTGTCTTGGATTCTTTTTATTTCTTTTTCTTCTCTGATTGCTGGGGCTAAAACTTCCAAAACTATGTTGACTAATAGTGGGCAAACTTGTCTTGTTCTTGATCTTAGTGGAAATGGTTTCAGTTTTTCACCATTGAGAACGCTGTTGGCTGTGGGTTTGACACATATGGCCTTTATTATGTTGAGGTAAGTTCCCTCTATGCCTACTTTCTGCAGGGTTTTTATCATAGGTGGGTGTTGAATTTTGTCTAAAGCTTTTTCTGCATCTATTGAGATTATCATATAGTTTTCCTCCTTCAATTTGTCAATATGGTTTATCATATTGATTTATTTGCATATATTTAAGAATCCTTGCATTCCTGGGATAAACCCCACTTGATCATGGTGTATGATCCTTTTAATGTGCTGTTGGATTCTGTTTGCTAGTGTTTGCTGAGGATTTTTGCATCTATGTTCATCAGTGATATTGGCCTGTAGTTTTCTTTCTTTGTAACACCTTTGTCTGGTTTTGGTATCAGGGTGATGGTGGCCTCGTAGAATAAGTTTGGGAATGTTCCTCCCTCTGCTATATTTTGGAAGAGTTTGAGAAGGATAGGTGTTAGCTCTTCTCTAAATGTTTGAGAGAATTCGCCTGTGAAGCCATCTGGTCCTGGGCTTTTGTTTGTTGGAAGATTTTTAATCACAGTCTCAATTTCAATGCTTGTAATTGGTTTGTTCATGTTTTCTATTTCTTCCTGGTTCAGTCTTGGAAGGTGGTGGTTTTCTAAGAATTTGTCCATCTCTTCCACGTTTTCCATTTTATTGGCATACAGTTGCTTGTAGTAATCTCTCATGATCTTTTTTATTTCTGCAGTGTCAGTTGTTACTTCTCCTTTTTCATTTCTAATTCTACTGATTTGAGTCTTCTCCCTTTTCTTCTTGATGAGTCTGGCTAAAGGTTTATCAATTTTGTTTCTCTTCTCAAAGAACCAGCTTTTAGTTTTATTGATCTTTGCTATCATTTCCTTCATTTCTTTTTCATTTATTTCTGATCTGACCTTTATGATTTCTTTCCCTCTGCTAACTTTGGGGTTTTTTTGTTCTTCTTTCTCTAACTGCTTTAGGTGTAAGGTTAGGTTGTTTATCTGAGATGCTTCTTGTTTCTTGAGGTAGGATTGTATTGCTATAAACTTCCCTCTTAGAACTGCTTTTGCTGCATCCCACAGGTTTTGTGTGGTCGTGTTTTCATTGTCATTTTTTCCTAGGTAGTTTTTCATTTCTTCTTTGATTTCTTCAGTGATCTCTTGGTTATTCAGTAGTGTATTGTTTAGCCTCCATGTGTTTGTATTTTTTACAGATTTTTCCATATAATGGATATCTAGTCTCATAGCATTGTGGTCAGAAAAGATAATAGATAAGATTTCAATTTTCTTAAATTTACCAAGGCTTGATTTGTGACCCATGTTATGATCTATCCTGGAGAATATTCCATGAGCACTTGAGAAGAAAGTGTATTCTGTTGTTTTTGGAATGAATGTCCTATAAATATCAATTAGGTCTATCTTGTTTAATGTGTCATTTAAAGCTTGTGTTTCCTTATTCATTTTCATTTTGGATGATCTGTCCATTGGCGAAAGTGGGGTGTTAAAGTCCCCTACTATTATTGTGTTACTGTTGATTTCCCCTTTTATGGCTGTTAGCATTTGCCTTATGTATTGAGTTGCTCCTATGTTGGGTGCAAAAATATTACAATTGTTATATCTTCTTGGATCGATCCCTTGATCATTATGTAGTGTCCTTCTTCGTCTCTTGTAATAGTGTTTATTTTAAAGTCTATTTTGTCTGATATGAGTATTGCTACTCCAGCTTTCTTTTGATTTCCATTTGCATGGAATATCTTTTTCCATCCCCTCACTTTCAATCTGTATGTGTCCCTAGGTCTGAAGTGGGTCTCTTGTAGACAGCATATATACAGGTCTTGTGTTTGTATCCATTCAGCCAGTGTATGTCTTTCGGTTGGAGCATTTAATCTATTTAAATTTAGGTAATTATTGATATGTATGTTCCTATTACAATTTTTTAAATTGTTTTGGGTTTGTTATTGTAGGTCTTTTCCTTCTCTTGTGTTTCCTGCCTGGTGAAGTTCCTTTAGCATTTCTTGTAATGCTGGTTTCATGGTGCTGAATTCTCTTAGCTTTTGTTTGTCTGTAAAGGTTTTAATTTCTCTGTCAAATCTGAATGAGATCCTTGCTTGGCAGAGTAATCTTGGTTGTAGGATTTTCCTTTTCATCACTTTAAATATGTCCTGTCTCTTCTGGCTTGCAGAGTTTCTGCTGAAATAACAGCTGTTAACCTTATGGGGATTCCCTTGTATGCTACTTGTTGCTCTTCCCTTGCTGCTTTTAATATTTTTTCTTTGTATTTAGTTTTTGATAGTTTGATTAATACGTGTCGTGACATGTTTCTCCATGGATTTATCCTGTATGGGACTCTCTGTACTTCTTGGACTTGATTGACTATTTCCTTTCCCATATTAGGGAAGTTTTCACCTATAATCTCTTCAAATATTTTCTCAGTCTCTTTCTTTCTCTCTTCTTCTTCTGGGACCCCTATAATTCGAAAGTTGGTGCATTTAATGTTGTCCCAGAGGTCTCTGAGACTGTCCTCAAAGCTTTTCACTCTTTTTTCTTTATTCTGCTCTGCAGTAGTTATTTCCACTATTTTATCTTCCAGGTCACTTATCCATTCTTCTGCCTCAGTTATTCTGCTATTGATTACTTCTAGAGAATTTTCAATTTCATTTATTGTGTTGTTCATCATTACCTGTTTGCTCTTTATTTCTTCTAGGTCCTTGTTAAACGTTTCTTGTATTTTCTTCATTCTATTTCCAAGATTTTGGGTCATCTTTACTATCATTACTCTGAATTCTTTTTCAGGTTGACTATCTATTTCCTCTTCATTTGTTTGGTCTGGTGGGTTTTTACCTTGTTACTTCAGATGCTGTGTATTTCTTTATCTTCTCATTTTGCTTAACTTACTGTGTTTGGGGTCTCCTTTTCACAGCCTGCAGGTTTGTAGTTCCCATTGTTTTTGCTGTGTGCCCCCAGTGGGTAAGGTTGGTTCAGTGGGTTGTGTAGGCCTCCTTGTGGAGGGGACTGTTTATTGTATCCTGGTGGATGAGGCAGGATCTTGTCTTTCTGGTGGGCAGGATTGCATCCAGTGGTGTGTCTTTGGGTGTCTGTGAACTTATTATGATTTTAGGCAGCCTCTCTGCTAATAGGTGGGGTTGTGTTTCTGTCTTGCTAGTTGTTTGGTGTAGGGTGTCCAGCACTGTAGCTTGCTGGTCATTGAGTGGAGCTGGGTCTTAGCGATGAGATGGAGATCTCTGGGAGAGCTCTCACCGATTGATATTACATGGGGCTGGGAGGTCTCTGGTGGACCAATGTCCTGAACTCGGTTCTCCCACCTCAGAGGTTCAGGCCTGACACCCAGCTGGAGCACCCAGACCCTGATGACGTTTGAATCCTTAACTCAGCCCTGGCTGGAATCTATTTTATTCCTTGAGTTTCCAAGTCTCCTATTTATTTCTGAAATTTTGGTAACTTGCTACTCACAATTGAAGACAGGAATGCATGTGGTCATTCAAAATAAATGGCGCAATATAAGAAGGGTAAGTAATGCCTGCTAGTGTTGGAGGGTCTCCTGCAGAGGCAGGGGGTGGCTGTGGCTCACTACAGGGACAAGGACACTGGCAGCAGAAGTTCGAGGAAGTGCTCCTTGGTGTGAGCCCTCCCAGAGTCTGCCATTCACCCCACCAAAGAGCCCTGGTCCTCACTCATTCTTTACTCAGCCCCAGTGGCTCTTCCTCCCAAGGCGCTGAATCCTAGTATCTTCCCTACCTTACAGCATTTTTCACACCTATATTTCCATTTTCTGTGTTCCTATATGTCACTCCCCTGAGATCAGCAGTCCTCTTCCTTGACTGCATGTTGGAAACACTCGGGAACTTGAAATATTTAACTTATAATATGGGGCACTGTCTGGATATCTGGATTTTTAAAAACACCGAGGTGATTCTGATGTGCGGCTAAGATTGGAAATCCCTGCAGTGCTGGCAAGCTCTTTGAGTGCAGAAGTTCTCTTATTTGCCATTGTAGCATGAACACCTAGCACAGTGCTGGAGTCTTAATAAATGCTTATTGACTAAAAGAGGGTATTTAGGGAGAATCACATTCTGATTCTGATGGGAAATACCCCACCAGCTTGATGTGTCACTGTATTTGGCAACAGCACTTGGCAGTAATTCCCAAATCCATGAGTATAACTCAATTACAGAATTATCACAATTCATTAGAGTTATTGATTTCATATTTCAGTCTCTCTTGCTGTGGGACTGTGAGTTCTTTGAGGGAAGGGGCCACATCCTATTCATTTGATACCTCCAGGGCCAAGAACAGTTCACGACCTATAAAATTTCTCAAAACCTTGTACTTAACTTAGTTAACTGACCATAAATTGTATAACTTCAGTTTAGTTAGTCATCAAAAGCCTCAAAAGGGCTTCTATTATTGGACAACCTTAGCATCCCACTGGTTCATTCAGTGTCCAACTCCCCACGATGACCATTTCACGAGTTCTCTCTTCTTCAGCCTTGAACCTCCATCCAGCAGCCTCATATTCACCTCGTGACCTCACTTCCTAAATCACTGAGAAAATTAAACTGTTCAGAAGAGTATTTGTTAGACTTACCACCCCTTTATCCACCTGCCAGTATCCGTACCCACAGTGAACACATCCCACTCCATCTAATGGACAGTCATCCCTCAGTATCCAAGAGAGAGAGGTTCCAGGACCCCCATGAATACTGAAATCCAAGGATGCTCAAGTCCCTCTGTAAAATGATGCAACATTTTCATATAACATATGCACATCCTACCATATACTTTACATCATCTCTAGATTATTTATAATATTGAATACAATGTAAAAGCTGTATAAGTAGCTGTAAATACAATGTAAATAGTTGCCAGTGTGGGGCAAATTCAGGTTTTGTATGTTGGAAATTTCTGGATGTTTTTTCCTGAATAGTTTCAACATGCTGCTGGTTGAATCCACGGATGTGGAACCTGTGGATACAGAGGGCTAACTGGACTCAAAGACGTCATTCAACCATACTTCACACTCTCTCCTACAGGTCATTTTTTCTCTTCTTTCTGGATCATTTCCATCAACATACAAACATGTTGTTGTGTATTTCATTTAAAACAAAACAAAACAAAACTCTCATTTGACCTTACTTCTCCTGCCATTCTTTGCCCCCCTCCTAGTAAAAGATGTCTCAAAAAAGTTGTCTGTTTTCTATTCATCTCTTCATGTTCTCTCTTAAATTGTCTTCAGGCTTCTGCTCCCACCTGAACATGTTCTGAGGGCTGCTGTTGAACTCCCTGCCTCCAAATCTAAAGGTCACTTCTCAGCCTCATCTAACGCGACCTATTAGCAGCATTTAATCACTCCACCCTCCGTGATACACCTTCTTCACGTGGCATCCATGTTCTTGGTTGTTCCTTTACAGGCTCCTTAACATTGGAGGGCTCAAGGGCTCAATCCAAAGCTCTTTTCTCCATTCCTATTCACTTCCTTGGGGATCTCATTTGCAATCATGGCTTTAAGTAACATCCATATGCCAACAAAGTCCAAGTTTACATCTCTGGTTCAAATCTGAACTAGATAAATGAATATGCAATTGCAGACTCTTCACCTCCACCCAGGTCAAATAGACACACTAAACTCAGCATCTTCGAAACGGAGCTCCTGACCTGACCTCCCAGGCGTGATCCCCTCACAGTCTTTACTGTCTCTGCTGAAGGCAAATTCATCCTTCCAGTGGTCCAGGCCAAATGCCTTGCAGTCATACACGCCTACATGCCTCTTCCTTTTTCTCACACTCCAAATTCAGTCCTTCAGGAAATCATGTTTCTCTACCATAGATACGTATCCAAACGCTCACCACTTCTCAATGGCTGCCCTGCTACCACCTTGGTCTACACCACTGCTCTCTCTTCCTGGGTTACTACAATAGTTTTCCTTATCTTTCTCCCCACATTTACATTTGCCCATGCCCAGCCAAGTCTAGTCTCAACATTGCAGCTGAAAAAGTCGTGATTCTTTTCAAATGTAAGTTCTGTGCAAAGCCCAGCAGTGGCTGTCATTTTCTCTCCGAGTAAAAGCCTGTGTCCTTACAATGACCTATAAGTCTCTCCCTTTCGAGCTTCCTGTTATCTTTATTACCTTCACTCCCACCACATCCCTGGGCTCACTTAGCGTCAGACACTGACTACCTTGCTACTCACTGAGCCTGCCCCACAGGCTCCTCAGGGCTTTTGAGCCGGCTGATTCTTCGCCTGGATTATTCTCTCCCCTGATGTCCACATGCTTCATTTCCTCATCTCCTTCAAATATTTGCTCTGATGTCAGGGTCTACCCTGATGACCCTGTTAAAACTGTCACCTTCCCCAGCCCTGAAACGCCAATCTTTAACCCTTTTCTGGTTCTCTTCTATCTTCTATTACGTAAAACCTACAGCATGATTCATTTACTTATTACATTACCATTGATTGTTTAATCCACTTTCTACCTTGAGAATCTAAACTCAAAGAAGGCAGGAATATTTCTTTTAGTCGTGGATATATACAAGGCACCTAGAAGAGTGTCAGTACATAGTAGGTGCTCAGTAGATATTTGATGAGGGAATGAATAATGGATTTTTAAAATTCTTTTTTAAAACTTAAGCCTCTCTTTTTTATTCATTCAGTTTCAGTATCTGATCATTTTGAGTGCATATTTTCTTGAAGTATGTGTCTGTGCACACACATGTACATATACACACACGGTTATTTATATAAATATATATATATA
>NW_020174430.1:1506151-1587885 GCF_003031525.2 Neophocaena asiaeorientalis asiaeorientalis | reverse complement strand
TTTTTTGGTACGCGGGCCTCTCACTGTCGTGGCCTCTCCCGTTGCGGAGCACAGGCTCCGGACGCGCAGTCTCAGCGGGCCATGGCTCACGGGCCCAGCCGCTCGCTCGGCGGCATGTGGGATCTTCCCGGACCGGGGCACGAACCCGCGTCCCTTGCGTCGGTAGGCGGACTCTCAACCACCGCGCCACCAGGGAAGCCCACGGTCATATATTTTTAACTTTCTTTCACATGTTCCATATTTTCGCATTGACAATTTTTTACTGACCATTGAACTAAGGACTTTTCCTACACTATCTCCACTCCCCGCAACAATGCAAAAAGGTAGATATACCTATAGTTATTTTAAATATGCAGAAAACGAAGCCCAGGGGAACTTATTAACTTGTAACACAAATAGTAGATCACAGAGTCGGGGTTTGAATACAGCCTGCTGCTCGGATTGTTCGCCCTCACACAGGAATGCAGAATACAAACAAGGCCAGACACTCACGAAACGGCACTATTTCTGCCTTTCTCGCCAGGAGCTCCTTCAGGTCTGTGACATCCTAAACGGCTAGACTCCAGACGCAGGAGACAGGACCCGCCTTCCTGGACCAGCGGGCACTGAGCATGCGCACGGTCCAGCGTGGTTCCCCTCCCCGGCCACAGCAGCCGCAAGCCAGGAACCCGGTCATCTTTCCTCTACCTGATGTAAAAATAAATAACCGTGCAAAAAATTCCAATCTCCGTTTGGAGGCACTAAATCCCCTCTCCTTTCCGGATGGCTGGGAGATTTCTCCCAGGTGGTAAATATATTATTAATAAGTCATTTCACCGTGAAATTGACTATTCAAAACACAGACAGAAGTTAATATATTAGGACAACCTGTCTGGAAACTCGCTTTGGAGAAAATTTATTTTTGTTTAATATAAAACCTGGTATTATACAAGACCCCTTTCTACCTCAGACAGTCAAAGTCATCCTCAGTTAGAACATGTCAGGGAGCCTACCACCAGGAGTCCTACCACCCACCTAGAACCGGTGATTACCCTTCCCTATGTGGAGCCCTACATCAGGGCAGGCAATGATGCTGGGTCTTACAAGACGTTATACATAGACTTGGGCGCACAGTAACTTTCTCCATCCGGGAGCCGAGGAGCTTAAACATCCTTTGCTGGTCTTGTTCTAGGTTGGCCTTCAAACTTATGATTAAGGACCGTCCTGGGCAAAGGTGGTAGAATTAGCATGACTTAGGAGGGATCCCTTTCATCATTAGAAAAACCGTATCAGTCATGAAACAGAACAAGGGCTCTTAGCAAGGACCCAATTGAATGTGACTCTCCTAAATGTTAACTCATTCATGCATTGCTGATTCACTCTTTAATAGGCGGTTTCTTAGATTACAGAGACAATTACTGGAGCAGGTTACCGGCTATCAGTGAACATCTACATTATAATGAGAACAGGGTTTGAGGATTTGCACAATCTGTTAGAAAAAACGCAATTTACAGAGTCACTAACTACTTAATTGAGAGGTGAGGGTTAGAGAAGACACGACAGAGGAAGTACCTTTTCAAAGGATCTTGAAGATGGGGTGAACTTCATGGGAAACTTGAAAGAAATGCTTACCTACAAAGGGCCCATGCCCGCCCTGGTCTTGACACCAACAACGCTCAAAAAATATTTATTCCTTCCCCCCAAAATCTAAAAAAGGGTGGAAATATGTATACCTATGACTGATTCACTTTGCCGTCCAGCAAGAAGCTAACACAACATTGTAAAGCATTATACACCAATAAAAATTAATAATAAAAAAGTATTTATTCCTTCTCCAGCAAAGGTTTTTCAGATTAATATAGATGTACTTTCTTCTGTAGCCTGACTTTTATGTTTTGAGTTTTGTCAGTAAAGTTTAAAGACAAAATGCAAAATATTTCATAACTCACATGTAGGGAATACTGAGGTTCTCCACAGGCCTCCCAAGAGACTTCCCTTTTGTTTTAAACCGAGTCCCCTCAGGAGTGACAGATTTATTACTAATCACACAATGAATTTGTTACACACCACCAGTAGCAAAATCGAACTGACACCTAAATAATGTCTATTAAAGAATTTCTTAATTTAGTCAATTGTTTTGATCTAACTAATTACTCACCTAAATAAGAATTCATTCAAGCAACTGCCTAGGCTTCTTTTTCAGAAAAAAACAAAACAAAAAAACCCAGTTCCAGAGTAATTAGTAAACCAGGAATTTAATAATCCCCTGAGGAATGAAACCATTTTTCACATAGTTAAAGTAAATAAAGCATCCCTTAATGGGTAACTGACTTCTGCGGAGACTCAGTCAAGGTCTAGACACTCATAAAATGGAGAGAACTCTACAAGGGACATCGTGCTTATTGGAAAACCGTTTTAAATGAGCTTGAATTTCCAGCCTCAGATACCAGTATAGATACTAAAAAGATGTGTTCATGTGATTTGGAAACGTGGACCCACGCTTCGCTCGCACGCAGCACTAATTGTCTCCCTTCTGTGCTGCGGGCATCGCGCTGTGCTCTGCAGTATACAAATGAGAATTCCCTTAATAATAATTTTAATTCACTCGCTACTTCAGTCCGTAAAGGTTTAAGGGAGATTTACAAAAATAAAAAAGCAAGAGCTCTGCCCTGGAGAAGCTTTTAAAGTATTTTACAGAATTAAAATTCCATGAGAAACCTTGAAAAACAGAGGAAGAACCAGGAAATGCAAGGTGGTAGACATCCTGATTATTTTGAAGAAAAGTTTTTATTGGAATCTAAATACATATACAGTGGACAGCATGAGCAGTATTCCCATAGAAGACAGAACTGCTTTAGTGCCATCACTGGTTGAAGAAACAGAACATCACCCTTACTCAGAAGCCCCTCTCTTGACCCCTCCCTATCTCTGCTTTCCAAAAGTAACACTAGCCTGACTTCTACCAACAGGTTAGTTCTGTCTGTTTCATACGCTATACACACGGCATCCCTTGCGGTGAATTCCTCAGCATCTGGCTATCTTTGCTCAACTTTCTTCCATGTTATACACAGTTTGTCAGTCTTAGTGTTTATACTATTCCATTGGATGAATATATCCCGATCCATTAGACTGTTCATATGAGTTACTTCCAGTTTAAGGGTAAAACAAACAGTACAGCTATAAACACTTTTTGTAAAATATATGTTGGGGCACGTATATATCTATGCTTGGGGAATCTTCACTTGGAAGAATAACATGCAGTTCTGTGGTTGGTAGTTCTAAATAATCTTCTAAAGGGTTTGTACCCACTTAGACCCCCAGCAGCAGCATACAGCAGCATAAGGGGGTTCTGGTTGCTCTACACCTTCACCAGCACTTGGCATTGTTAGTCTTTTAATTTTAGCCATTCCGATGGCTTCACAGGTAATATATCATTGTGGTTTTAATCTAAATGTCCCTAATAATTAGTGAGGTCAAGTTCCTTTACAAGTATTAGTCATTTTGTGAAGTGCCTATTGAAATCATTTGGTCATTTCTAGTGGAGGTCTGTCTTTTTATTTTTGATTTGTAAGAGCTGTTTACACATTCTAGGTATGTCTTTTGTCAGTTATGTGAATATCCCAATTGCTCAGACCAGGAGCTTAAATTCAATCCCCTGTTACTGGGTCCTATGTCATAGCATACGTCATAGCCTTTAAACACACATAATATACGAACATATCTGGCAGTTTTCATTGGACATTTTGAATGGTTAGAGTGGGATTTGTGCATTAAACTTTGCACTATCACTTGGACCTTAAAAACAGAGAAATGGCTCCAGATCTGAGCTCCAAAAGATAAAGAAAGTTTAAGTAAAAAACAAAGAACAAGTATCTACCATCCCCTAAAATCTCTTATTCTTCTTACCATACATTTACTCTACAGGTTAGTGAGCCCCATGAGGGTGGGGACCTTTGCAGATCCGGTTTGCTGCTGTGTTCCCCGGAGTTGAGAACAATACTGAGCACGTAGGAAGGATGCCAAAGACGTCTACTGAATGAAATGATGACCAGGGTCACGTGGCGATGACCAGGGTCACATGTCAATGACCTGTCTCAGAGGATTTTAACTGCCTTATACCCACCAATAATGATCACCAACCCCATCTTACTTGTTAGCTATTAAGGAAGCAAGCATTTTAGGGCATATAGCCAATGGGAAGCAGTAGAGCAGGGTGATTTAATTCATGCCCTATAGAGCAAAAACACCTAGGTTTGGATCCTGGCACTAGTGCTAAGTGGCTGTGTGACCTGGTTAAGTTATCTAACCTCTCTGTGCCTCAGATTCCTCATGTGTAAAGTACACATAATAATGTCATTTATCCCACTGTGTTGCCGTGCAGATGAAAAAAATTAATGCGTGGGAACTATTTCAAGGAAACTTGGTCTGTGGTAAGAGCTCACGAAGTAGTGGTGATGGTGGTGATTTTTATGGTGATGACACTGATGTTGACGATGAAAATGATAACAGGAGCTCTATTTGGTAGACCTGGGCTGTGCATCTGAGACTGACATTAGCATTCTGCAATCTTCTTTGGAGTTTTTCTTCCTTCAGACTATCTCTTTTTACACCCAGCCTTTCCCCTTGGGTGTTGTCTTCATGTCCTGCTCTGTTCCGCAGCGCGTAGCCAGCCCTGTCTCTCCACCACGCCTGGGCCCGGCTCCAGATACAGCTTATCCAGAAACCAGGGGGAGAACCTGAGAGGTTCACCTAGTCAGTGAAGCCTACTGGTGGAGGCTGGCAGATCTGGGCCCAGATCTTGATTCATCTTTCGTGGCCTGTGGGACCTGAATGACTTTTTTGACAGTAACCTACTAACTCTCCATTGTCTCGTCTGTAAAAGAAATAAAATTATATTTATTTCATGAAATTTATGTAAGAATCAAAAATGATATATTGTATTTTTAAATTATTTTTTAATTAATTATTTTTTGGGGCTGTGTTGGGTCTTCGTTTCTGTGCGAGGGCTTTCTCTAGTTGCGGCAAGCGGGGGCCACTCTTCATCGCGGTGCGCGGGCCTCTCACTGTCGCGGCCTCGCTTGTAGCAGAGCACAGGCTCCAGATGCGCAGGCTAAGTAGTTGTGGCTCACGGGCCCAGTTGCCCCACGGCATGTGGGGTCCTCCCAGACCAGGGCTCGAACCCCTGTCCCCTGCATCGGCAGGCAGACTCTCAACCACTGCGCCACCAGGGAAGCCCCGATATACTGTTTTTAAAGCACCCAATTAAGTGCCTGGGTGTAGCCAGCTCCTCACAAATGGTGGTGACTGCTAGTGATCCATCAGAGTACCACATGGCACTCTAGGACCTTCTCCCCCAATTAGGAGCATGAGTCTGGAATCAGATGGGGTCCAAAACGTCCCTCTGCCACTTACTAGCTGTGTGACCTTGGGCAAGTCATAGAAACCTCTCGGCTCTTCAGCTCGCTCCCTTGTAAAATGGGGATAATATTAGTACCTACTTCTTTGGGTACTTTGAGGATTAAATGAGATGATGTATATGAAACACATTTTCTGGAGCATATTATATGTCAGCTAATGTTAGCTATTGATAAAAATGACAGAAATGGAGAGTGAATTGCTGGCGCTGACACAGCTAGGAAATGCTGGCTAGGTAGACAAACTCGGGTCTATCTGACTCAAAACCCACATCTTTTCCACTGTGCTACAATTCTTAAATACCCAAATCAAGAAAGATATCGAAGGAAAACATGCAGACAGGTGTAATCTATTTGGTAATAATTATATTTATAAACTTCTGTTCAAGATACAGCCGACAGGATACATTTTGTGAGCTTAATATCTTCTGGGCTAGTTACTATTACAG
Organism: Neophocaena asiaeorientalis asiaeorientalis; assembly: GCF_003031525.2. Taxonomy (NCBI): domain Eukaryota; kingdom Metazoa; phylum Chordata; class Mammalia; order Artiodactyla; family Phocoenidae; genus Neophocaena; species Neophocaena asiaeorientalis. Next base: position 1,582,043 of record NW_020174430.1, on the reverse strand, counting down.
AGGAAAACTTTATTTTGTGGGTATTAACTACAGTTCCAATCCTGCCATTTCATAAATATTTTGTTCACGCTATGAACAATAGCAAATTAGTCTGTAATTACTAAAGGAAAGACCTCATTACAACCAATATCTTACAACAGAGCAGCCTAAATTATATTTTTAAATTACTTTATCATTTGGATAGCACTTAACAGTCTTCAAAGAGTGTTCTCATACGTGTATGCATGTATGTATGCATGATATATGTATGTAAGCGTATATATGTGTGCTGTGTATGTTTACATGCACACATGCATACAGGCATACACTTCCCTCAGTCGATCCAAAAGCAATCCTGAGAACGCCTTACTAGTATTTTCCTTGCTTTATAACCAGGGAAGCTGGAGCTTGAGAAGTCTTAGTAACTCATCTGAAGCCACAGAATTAGTAAGTGATGGGTCCAGAATTTTGATATCAGATCTTGCCCCAGGTTTCCCTGCCCTGGATTTTGCCTCATATCCAAGCTGAGTGTGAAGTCAAGATTAATTGTGATAGACTATTCCATAGACCATTCACAGGCCCACATTTGTCCTATACTGGGATTAAAAACAAAGCTCATAGTCAATTCTTTACTGGCAGTGAGTCTGTGGAGTCATGATTCTTTTTACCATGAAAGAACAAATACACAGGTCAAATCCTCCTCAGGGCATCATGGTTTTTTCTCAGAAGTGAGGTTTCTCTGTAATGATTGCTTTGCCAAACATCACATGCTCAGTCCCCTGGCTGCTGCTTCTGAATTTGGTCTCGCAGACTCTGACATTGAGTTAGCAGGTGAAGAAATTACTCTGAACTGATGAGTGAAAGGGAGAAGCATCGTGCATACATATGACCTCTGCTTTTTCCTCCTCTCACATCTAGAATTCGACCTGAGAGCTTATGCTTGTGTTTGGGTGTGTGTGGCTTGTCTGGACGGGTGGTTTAGGAGTTTGAGTAGGTTTTGCAACAAATCCTTTCCCTTTGTTCATCTATCTGTATGCAGACGAATCTTCCTGTGTAGGATAATTGACTAGTATTGGCTTCTCACATATATATGTACTAGGTAATCAGACCTCTCTGCTCTCCACCTTCAGTGTGCAGATTAATTTTGGGGTCCTTTGTGCTTTCATGAATATTTAAGGGGCTCCTATAAACCATGAGTTAATCTGAACACGGGGCTGGTCTGAGAGCAGAATTCATTCTCTTTAATTTAGGTCTAGGATATCTGAGACCTAATTTTTACTGAAAAGCCATAGTATGAATGCAATTCAGGAACGCTCTCCTCTGCAGTTCACAGGGTGGCTTCTCCAGGGAACGTTACCCGCTACACAAGCCATGAGGCCTCCTGGAAAACATAGGCCATTGAAAATGGGTGCATTAGGGACAAAATGACAGGCAGGTTGATCTCACCTGAGAGGCATGGATTCTACAATCCTGTCTCCACAATACACAGTGATCCTTTGTCATCCCACTGTGTGCAACCCATGATGACTCCCCATCGTTGTTTCCCACCTCTGCCAGGAATGCTTCATCCCAGCAATCTGCATGGCCAGGGACAGCTAATTCCCCAAACTCTCTGTCTATATAGACCCAAAACCTCTATGTAAGTATGTCTCTCCTCTTTTCTAGCACAGCATCTTACCTTTTACCTTTATATGCAACATATGATTAGATGGACAATTGTTGGTTTTGTTTGCTATTTATTTCCTATCTTTCCCAGGTAGACATTAGGGACCATGAGGGTGGAACTAACATCTTTCATCCATCAATGTATACCTAGAGCCTGGTACAAAATAGGTACTCGACAATGTTTGTTGGATGAATAGAGAAACTAACAGGTGCATGCATAAGTGAGAGAATGAAAGCACTGCCTGTGAGCACTGCCATCTCCAGTCATGAACTCGAGGGACAGAGACTCTCAGACCTCTTATGTACGTGGGCTAGTTGAAATGTCACTCTCCCATGCTGTGGAAGTGCAGAAACTGTACACCTGTGTCTGCGACCACACTGCTCCTGGGAGCCAGAGACGGCAGATTCAGGGGCTCATATCACAAAAGCTTTAGAAGTCAACTCCCTTGCTATTTGGAACTAGACTACATCCTCCTCAAAAGAACTGTTGAGAATGAACCACTAACAAGCCTGGGTCCTGTTCCTTCGTACCTCTGTCAATATCCACCCCCACCCATCTCTTCTACCCCTGGCCTTTGCTCCTCTGTCTCCTATTCTTCTCTCATCCACCAGGGTTTCCACTGTGCCATCTAGAGTATTTCCTCCATAAGCTTTTCAAGGTGTTATGCTCATTTCCTTAAATTAGCTGACTGCCGAAATCTGCCTATCTACTGACCACACTGCTCCTTGGAACTTTAGCTTTATATCCTCTCAAACCGACACCTGTTTCAGAGCCTGCAGGCGTAGAGGTGTCCTTCCTGTTGATTATCACCCCTTCCATACAACTACTCACTCACCTTCTTGTTAAAATTGCTTCTTGAGGCCCATGTCCTCTGTCAATCCCACCTCCATCTCTCCTTGTTTCCATCTTACTAACCTCCTTGTTACTTCCGTTATTCATCAAGAACTTTGGAATCTGCATAACTTACCCCGAACCCTGACTTAATTCTTGACCTAACAATCGATAACCCTTTCCCCTATTCTATCTCAAGGATCTATTCCCGTAGAGAGCACAACCTCTGTCATAACCTGTAACTGATCTAATTTTAAAATTATCGACTTAGCCTTCCACTTTCCTGCCATAACATCCTACTATCCAATCTTCTTTTCCAACTTCCACTAGAAACATTCTTCAAATTCACTGATATCTCAGTATTGTATTGAGATATTGTATTGTATTGAGATCCCTCTTTTTCCCCCAAAATTAACATCCTTTCCACAATTTCTCCTAAATTGTTTAGTTTTCATGACACTTCTTTTCAATCACAGTCTTGCCAGTGTCAAACTACCTTGACCCTCTTGTGTTTCCTTTGCACCTTTCTTGAACTGGGTAGGAATCCAAACATATGTTTTATCCATGCTTACATATGAGCAGCCAAGAATGTCAGACAGGAGGTCAGATTGATCCCTCTACAAATTCATTATCAATAACCTCTAATGTATCCCCATTAATGCTTGGAAATCCTTCTCTGTAACTCTGTCCAACTAGTATTCCAACTCTATGCCATCCTTAACTTCCTGCTACCTTATCCACATAGTGAGATGGGATGAAGAGCTAGTAGACCACCTCCAATTTTTCTGAATTTATCAACCACTGCTTACCCATTCTCAGTGCAAAGGAATCACCTCCTCAAGTGCTTGACTAGAAGGTTTCTGCCTTGCAGCCCCTCTGTCCTGACCTAATATAGAAAGATAGAAAGGAACTTTCTTGAGGGAAGTCCTCTTTGTGAGGGAGAGGAGAAGAGAGGGGGATGTCTCTGACTTATTCTCCTTTCTAAAGTGTAATGGAACTGGATTGCTGCAAAAATGTCTCATGAAGTCGATGGCTGCCTGTAATAATAAGGTAACTGCCATCCAGTTAATAGTTGTTGAGCTGCAAGGCGTACTGACCTGAGTTGTATTATTAAAGTGAAGAGATGAGCACTAGGAAGAAATGGGATCATGTATAACCACAGAAGGTGATCCATACTATTCCCTGGAGTTCCAATAGTCCCGTACGCTTATGCATGATGTATCTAACAGTGTTTGTGGGCCATGAACGTGTGGGAGTGGATAAGGTTGTGGGCTTGAGGATTACTGAGGACTTCATCAGACTGGAACAGAGAGTCTAGAACATCTGAATAAAGTGATGACTTCACACCAGCTGAGGATCAGCTGGACCATAATCTAGATGACTAGCTTAGACCCAGAACTTAGAGTGTAACCAACACTCTTTGGGCAGAGTTTGTCCTTTTCTTTTTTTTTCTAACTTAATTGAGATACAATTGAAATATAACATTCTGTATGTTTAAGGTATACAATGTGTTGATTTGATACATTTATATATTGCAAAATGATTACCACCACAGTTTTAGCTAACACCTCCAACTAATCACAATAATTAGTGCAGATATGAATTAATACAGACCAGAAAAATGATAGAAAATATCATTGAAAATAAGCACTATTTTTTTAAAAAGATGAACAAAATTGACAAAACTTTAACTAGAGTAATTAAGGAAAAAACAGAGAAGACTCAAATACATAAAATCAGAAATGAAAGAGGAGACGTTACAAGTGATACCCAAAAAATACAAAGGACCATGAAATACTACTGTGGATAATTATATGCCCACAAATTGGACAACCTAGAAGAAACAGATAAATTCTTAAAAACATACAACCTACCAAGAGTGAATGATGAAACAGAAATTCTGAACAGACAGAGAATGAGTAAGGAAATTGAATCAGTAATCAAAGATCTTCCAACAAAGAAAAGCCCAGGGCCAGATGGGTCACTGGTGAATTCTACCAAAAATTTAAATTATTAATACCAATTTTTCTTTTCCAAAAATTTGAGGAGTGAACACTCCCAAACTCATTTCATGAGGCTAGAATTACCCTGATACCAAAGCCAGATAAGGACACTACAGGAAAACAAAACTACAGACCAATATGACTCATGAATGTGAATGCAAACATTCCCAGCAAAATACTAGCAAACTGAACTCAACAGTGCTTTTAAAGTTTCATGCACCTTGATCAAGTAGGATTTATTCCTGGAATGTAAGAACGGTTTAACATATGCAAATCAATAAATGTGATATACCACATTAATAGAATAAAAGATAAAATGATATGATCACCTCAATAGATGCAGAAAAATCACTTGAAAAAATACAACATCCTTTCATGATAAAAGAATAATTTAACAAATTGGGTGTAAAAGGAACATATCTCAACATAATAAAGGCCATATATGACAAACCTGTGTCTAACATCACACTCAGTGGTGAAAGGTTGAAAGTTTTAAGTTCAGAACAAGACAAGTAAGCTTATTGTCACCACTCAAATTCAACATAGTACTGGAAGTCCTAGCCAGAGCAATTAGGCAAGAAAGAGAAATAAAAGATATCCAAATCAGAAAGGGAGAAGTAAGATTGCCTTTGCTTGCAGATGGTGTGTTCTTATAAATAAAAATTCTAAAGACTCTACCAAAAACATATTAGAACTAATAAATGATTTATTAAAGTTACAAGACACAAAATTAACATACAGAAATCAGCTGTGCTTCTGTATGCTAACAACAAGATACCTGAAAAAAAAAATCCCATTTACAATAGCATCAAAAACAATAAAATACTTAGGAATACATTTAACCAGGGAGGTGAAACATCTGTACACTGAAAACCACAGACTGTAATGAAGGAAACTGAAGAAGACACAACTAATAGATATCCCATGTTCATGACTGAAAGAGTTAATATGGTTAAAATGTCCATACTGCTCAAAGCCATTTATAGATTCAATGCCATCCCCATCAAAATTTCCCGTCATTGTTCACAGAAATAGAAAAAAAATCCTAAAATTTGTATGGAACCACAAAAGAGCCTCAATAGCCAAAGCAATCCTGAGAAAGAAAAAGAAGGCTGGAGCATCACACTTCCTGACTTCAAACTCTACTACAAAGCTATAGTAATCAAAAGAACATGGCTAACAATAGTCATATAGACCAATGGAAGTGGTCTATATGAATGGAATGGGACAGAATCAAAAGCCCAGAAATCAACCTTGCATATACAGCCAAGTAATATGTGACAAAGGGAGCCAAGAATACACAATGGGGAAAGGATAGTTTCTTTAATAACTGGTGTTGAGAAAACTGGATAACCACATGCAGAAGAATGACAGTAGACCCCTATCTTATACCACTCAAAAAAATTATCTTGAAATGGATTAAAGACTAAAACATAAGAACGGACACAGTAAAACTTCTGAAAGAAAACACAGCAGAAAATCTCCTTGACCTTGGTTTCGGCAACAATTTTTTGGGGTAAGACACAAAAAGCACAAGTGAAAAAAGCAAAATTAGTAGGTGGGACTACATCAAACTAAAAAGCTTTGGGAAAAGAAACACTCAACAAAATAAAAAGGCAACCTATGGAATAGGCGAAAATATTTGCAAACCATATCTCTGATAAGGAGTTACTGTCCAAAATATATAAAGAACTCATACAACTCAACAGCAAAACTCAAACAATCTGATGAAAAAATGGTCAGAGTAACTGGAATAGACGTTATTCCAAAGAAGACATATAAATAACCAACACATACATGAAAAGGTACTGGACATCACCAATCATCAGGGAAATGCAAATCAAAACCATAGTGACACATCACCCGTTAGAATGGCTATCATCAAAAAGACAAGAGATAACAGGTATTGGTGAGGTTCTGGATAAAAAGGCATTGTGTACTGCTGTGGGAATGTCAATTAGCACAGCCACTATTGAAAATGGTATGCAGGCTCCTCAAATAATTAAAAATATAACCACCATATGATCCATCCATCTCATTCCTGGGTATATATTCAAAGCAAATGAAAACAGAATCTCAAAGAGATAGCTGTACTCCCACATTCATTGGATCATTATTCACATTATTTGCATTATAGCCATGATATAGAAGCAACCTAAGTACCTGTCATAAGAAGATGTGGCATATAAATGCAATGGGATTTTTAATTTTAGTTCTGAGAAAGAGGAAAATCCTGTATTTTGTGGCAGGATGGATGGATCTTGAAGACACTTGCTAAGTGAGATAAGTCAGAGAAAGACAAGTACTGTAAGTACTGTGTGATGTCACTTATATGTGGAATATAAAAAAGCCAGAATCATAAAACCAGAGAGTAGAATGGTGTTTACCAGGGACTGGGAAATGGAGGGAATGTGGATATATTGTTCAAAAGTACAAAATTCTACTTATAAGGCCAACAAGTTCTGTGGATCTAATGTACAACATGGTGATGACAGTTAATAATACTGTGTTATCTACTTGAAAGTTGCTTTTCTATTGTTCTTCTAATTCATATCTGCTCTAATCTTTGTTATATTTCCTTCCTTCTAATAAGTTTGGGCTCAGTTTGTTCTTTTTCTTCAGGTGTAAAGTTAGGTTGTTTATTTCAGATTTTTCTTTTTTCTTAATGTAGGCATTTAATGATATATACCCTTGCAGGACATTTGGTCCTGTCCAAGATGTCCATAAGGCATTTAAACCATAAGACACTTGGTCCATGCCAAAAGGTCCATGAGCATATTTGGTGCATGCCAAATGGTTTTGGATGGGACCGAACATTGAGAACCTTATGGCATGAACCAAATGTCTCCACGGACATTTTGGACAGGACCAAATGACCAAGAATCATTGGTTATTTTTGATGTGGACCAAATGTCACATGGACGTTTTGGATAAGACCAAATATCAAGGACCTTTTGGCATGAACCAGAGGTCTGTTAACCCTATAAATTTTCCTTTTAGAACCTTTTTTGCAGCCTCCCATGGGTTTTGGTTTGTTGTGTTTCCATTTTCATTTGTTTCAAGATACGATTTTATTTCTTCTTTGGCCCATTGGTTGATCAGGAGTGTGTTGTGTACTTTCTACCTATTTGTGAATATTTTAGCTTTCTTCCTGTTACTGATTTCTAATTTCATGCCATTGTGCTTGGAAAAGACACTTGGTATGATTTCAATCTTCTTAAATTTTCTGAGACTTGTTTTGTGAACTATTATAAGATCTATCTTGGAGAATGTTCCATGTGCACTTGAGAAGAATGTGTTTTCTGCTGCTGCTAGATGGAACGTTCTCTATATGCTTCTTAGGTCATTTGGCCTAAAATATGATTCATGTCCAAAGTTTCCTTTTAACTTTTGTCTGCCTGGATGATCTACCCATCGTTGAAAATGGGCTACTAAACTTTCCTAGTATTATTGTATTGTTGTCTATTTTTTCCCTTCAGATATGCTAGTATTTGCTTAGTATATGTAGGGACTAAAATGTTAGATGCATATTTGTTTATGATTATTATATCTTCTTCAGGAATTGACTCCTTTATCATTATATAATGATCTTTTTCTCATTTTGGGCATAAAGTCTATTTTTTCTGTTACAAGTATAGCTACCATTGTTCTCTTTTCATTTCCATTTTCATGGAATACCTTTCTCCATTCCTTCGCTTTGAACCTCTGTGTGTCCTTAAAATTTACACGAATCAGGGACTTTCCTTTTCCATTTGCTTCCTTACTTGCATGAGTATCATTTATCCACGGAAGGCAGGTGGGTTTAAGCAGTGAGTGAGAAGACCATACCACAGCCCCATCTACATTTCAAGCCGTTCAAATAAAAATCTGAGTCCTTGTGGGGAAGCAGATTTGAATAAAATACAAAATTACAGTATTAAACCAGGCTGGTCAAGTTTTAAACATTTAATCAATTGAATAGTTATGGAATTAAACAGATGTTATTGAGAATCCCTACCGGCCATGGGGAAAGGGGATTCTAGTTTTCAGAAAGGTTGACAGAAGTTATTAGAAAAGCATTCTGTGTTTATACTCAAACTGTGTACATCCACTAGCACGCCTATATTGGAATTCATTCTCTCTTCCTCCTATCACTAGAACATAGGAGTTACTACTTCTCCTAGCTAAAGTCTCTCTCTCTCAATAGTTCACTTGGGTCTTATCCCCTCCAGCCTTCTCCAGACCTGATAGTTCTGATTTTCCTTTTATTCTTCTGTAAAGGTGGTTGGCTCCTATAACTACATTTAAACAAGCTCAATCTATCTTCAGAATCTTTCCCTTGACTCCTTTTTTAAAACTATAAATAGTTTTTAAAAAATGGTCCACATCAAAAAAGTATCTTAAAACACAATTTCCGTTGTTCTAAACCACCCAGTTTGTGGTCCTTTATTACAGCATCCCTAGTAAATGAATACACATACCACATTCCTCCTTGGTCTGTGACAGACCGTCACACTGGCCTCCCTTCTCTGCCTGCAACTTGTGTTCCACCCACAACAGAACTTTACAGGTGCCCTTCCTTCCGTCTGGAAATGCAAACTCCTCTCTCTCTTTCGCTTTAACTCTGACTGTCCTCCAGTTCCATGACCGGCTGAGGAAAAGCATTCCTGAGGAAGACCAGCCTACCGAAGGTTCATTTTTCATTTGACTTGTTTCAGTTTATAATTGTGTAGCATTCATGGCATTCTTTGACGAGTGTAATATCTGTCACAGTGTAGGCAAGCAAAAAAATCATTTGAATGAATAAATGAATACTTACGTACGTACATATTCTGGGCTGACTGAAATGCAAGTCTAGGCAAAATTAATTGCTTGCTCATCTGTACTCCCCTGGTGATTTCTGCTATCCACAACTACAGAATTCGCCACATTACCTTCTGTGCATGTATCATGTCACACGATGTCACCCCTTTGAGAATAGGGGCTGTGACTTCCTTGAGCCTTAAGTTCCCAAACCTGGCGCTAATCTGGAACCTGGTGGACACCCAACAAATACGTGTGGAAGTGAATCGTGTAGCAATTGTAGGGCACGGGGGACTGCACTATGCAGATATGTAAGGGATAGTTATTACCAAATGACTTGAATTATTTTTCCCTGCACCGAGCAGGGCTTAAATGTGGTAAGTAAAGCTATGCTCAGTCAGTTCCTCCGTCCAGCCTCCAGCTTCTGTGGAAGGAAATTAAATGTCTCTTCCTCACATTTGTTTATAACTCACCCCTCAGCGGAGGTGTTCACAGTGCCTTCTGAGAATTCTTTTCCATTCTCTCCATCCTCTTATCCTCCCTCCTCCCTTCGATGTTTGTAACCCGGGGGAAAACAAAGCACTTAAATGCAACTAACACTAACACACAGCCTTAAGCGGCACAGAGAACAAACAGAAATGGGAAAGTCTTCCACTTACTCTCACATCTTCCCAGCTTACACTCTTGTATTTGGACACTTTAAATATAAATCCAGGCCAAAGTAACAGCCTTCTACCTTTGGGGTTAGCCGTGGAAATCCATTTAGCTCCAGTTGAAACAATATAACCGCAATTACTTCTCTAACTCAAAGCTGTTTGTTTTTCATTTTAAGCAGTGTATGTCAGGGCCATTTGAAGAAGTACAGAAATCTTATAAATATAGCAATATGATAGGAAAGTGCTCTTTTCAATTAAGCCATGATAACATTAATAATAAGGTATATTTTTATATTTTTTTGTACCCAAGTTTCCCAAGGTGCTTTTAAAGACTGTATCCTGATACATTAAGGTCAAGCAGGAAGTATTATGCACTGTCAACAGAGAATGAAAACCAGACACTCGCTGATTAGCACTCTGGTCGCGGGTCATCCAGGTGGTTCACAGCACATTCCTTCATTCAACCGAGATGTCATACGCATCTCCTGTGGGCCAAATGAGCTAAATCTGTTTATAATATAGTTTCTCCCGTTTCTAATTTCATACTCAACTAGTGCCTTGGCCATTTAATCTTCCTCTGAAGGACAAAATCAAAAGATTTGGATGAATTCAAAGAAGTGAGTGAATACAGGGTGAGATTGCGTTTGGACTCTGCTCTGCTTCCAGTGGCCAAGTGTTCTCTTATCCAACACTGGAGAAGAAAATAACCCTTTAAGGGTCAATGAGGATTTTGCATGGTCTAGAGATGCCCTGTGAGTATCACCGCTAGTGCAACTTATCTCCCAAATAATATATTTTCTTCCCCATTCCTGACGCTGACTTTGAGGTGTCTCTATGAACGCCAGACTCCTATTGGATTAAAGATCCAGCTCCCTAGTCTCCTAACTTTCAGCATTGAAAACAAGAAAATTTCTGCTCTCTGCCCAAATGGATGTTGCATTGTAGTCTGTCCGCAGAGACAAGATATTTTCTTGTGTATTTGGCTTTCCTTTTAGACCTGCCTCTTTTTTTTTTTTTTTTTTTTGCGGTACGCGGGCCTCTCACCGTTGTGGCCTCTCCCGTTGCGGAGCACAGGCTCCGGACGCGCAGGCTCAGCGGCCATGGCTCACGGGCCCAGCCGCTCCGCGGCACATGGGATCTTCCCGGGCCAGGACACGAACCCGCGTCCCCTGCATCGGCAGGCAGACTCTCAACCACTGCGCCACCAGGGAAGCCCTAGACCTGCCTCTTTTGAGAAGCAGATCGGTCCTTGAACATTGAAAACTCACCTCCGCCCCACTTTACTTTTCATAATTTCCCCTTTACCATCTGCCTTATCCTATGGAACGAGATATCATAAACCCAGTGGAGAGGCAACGAGCCCTTCACACAAATATAGGAAGGCATATGAACTCCACACCAAAATACACATTACGTTGCTACCGGGAGAAACAATTCATCGGAGTCTCTTGCTTTTCTTTTCTTTATCAGATACTCATTCAAGACACTGAAACCAGCAGTTATGAGGGGCTATTTGCTTTACGAAAGAAGAGAAGCTCCCTCTGTACACATATTCTTATTCTTCCCACTGATTTGAGCGTTAATAGTATTTGACAGGTTGGTAATTTGTTTTTTTTAAAAAACCGTAATTCATTTAGTGCCGTTCTGCTTTATCATTGCACGTTTTACACGGTGGTGCACAGAAAACATTGCTGTTTTTAACAATTCCATTCCTTTCAGTAATCATTCATACAAGGGGGCCACATGAGAGTCTTGGGGGGACAGGATGGGTGAATGATGGCAGTGCCGGAAGGCCAAGAGAACCAGGAAGAAAACACCAGGAGAGGGTGAGGAGAAAGAGCTCGAGGGGCTGGAGACAGAAACAAAGACAGAAGGGGTAATTAAGTGGGGTGACAACTGCACGAGAAAACAATGAGGATCATGGCGAAGAAAACAACATAAAAACACCACAGCTGTGTGCCCGAGAGCAGGCCGTACACTCTGAGCCCGCGCTCTCTCCCACCTCCGAAGGGGTCTCGGCTGTGTCTTGACGTTACTGAGTTTTTACTGAGAGAGGAAGGAAACGCTCCTGCACCTCCGCAAAGGACAGTTAGGAAAAGGTGAGGAAGAAGGTCGACGCAAGCCTCCGTGCACAAATCTGAGGCTTTGTCCACTCGGAAACTGGCTCTACCGGTCTCTTTGGGCAGGTCTGGAAAGGTCTCTGAGGAGCGGCTCCTCCCTAAACTGCCAGGGCTCAGTCCAGGAAGCCAGAAGCCCCAGGAGCTGGAGTCTGAAGGAAGGGAGGTGGCGGGGGGAGCCCATTCCCCACCCCGCTGCCGCGGGGCACTCAGGCCACTCCAAGCCAGACGCACGCTTAAAGCCACGCCTGCCACCTCCTGGCTGACCACCGAGTGCCAAGCACGGTGCTTTTGTGAGGTCAGCATTTTACAGGTAAGGCAACAGAACCCGACAAGTGAAGTATTGGTTTGCAATCACAAAATTAGTGAGGGCGAGAACACAAACTCAAGACAGATTCTTACGGCAAAAGCCAGGTTTTTGCCAGTGTGCCCACCTGACTTGCTGAAGTCTCCAGGGAAACAGAGGAGAGAGTGCCGATTGGCTCGAAGGACCGGGTGATTGAGCAGAGAGTCTCTCACGGACCGGGGACACCCTGCCTGGGCCACCAGAAAGAGTATGTCTGTGACTATGGACCCTTCCTGTTGATGGCTTAGGGCTGAGATGGGTCACCAAGGAGAACGGGAGAAAGGGTTGAGTCTCCAGTTCCATCAGGAGGATGGTCATGCTTCTGTTCAACTAAAATACACCGGACGGTGGGACAGCAAGGAGGAGAACTTTGGGGCTGAGTGGTTTTCCTTCCCCGGTGCTACTGTCTGCCCCGCCAAGCAAAGGCAGAAAGCGTCTCTCTGCACTCACATGTGAGATAGGACTAATAATCCCTACGTTTCATTTCCTTACAGTTTTAGGAGAAAAATCCCTCTTGAGACACCTAAGCGTTACCCACCGAAGAAGCAGCTCTTACAACTCGGCAATCCCACGTCCGGGCTTGTGCCTAAGGGAGGGCTTGGTCAGAGCCCAGGAGACGTGACCCCAGACACCATGGCCGCAACCTGTGCGACAGCGAAATGTAAGGAAGCAGCTAAACTGCTTCCAACAAAGGAACAGGTGAGTGCATCGCTGTGATGTTATCATATGACAAAGCAGAGTGCTCGCTGGGAAAAGTGAAGGAACTTCAGCTCATGTATCCAATAGAAGAATGTCACGTGTAGAACTTTCAGATTGTCGAATACACATGCTATGATAACATCTGTGTGCATTTAAAAACATGCCGACAGTATCTTACATTGTTTAGTGACACGCACGCGTGGTAGAAATATCAGTGAAGGCCTGGGAATGATAAGTATGAAATTTGGAATAGTATGGAATCCTCTGGGGAGGCAGAGAGGTGGAGACGGTCAGAGGAAGGTCCTCAGGAGGCCTCACTTGTACAGGTGACATATTTTTTGTTAATCTGGGTAGCAGATACACTTATGTTCATTTTCCCTCTTCCTCTTTTGTATGTTTAAAAGCTTTCATAGTAAATATTTTTAATTGAAAAAAAATATAAAAACAAGCAGAGAAAGTCCTAAACACCAACGGGCAACAATCATTGGGATGGGTAATTCCACTCCCCAGAGGCTAAGAGCAGGCCCAGGGTCCAGGTCGGGGGAAGCTTCTCCCTAGACCGCCGTGCTGCTTGGGTGGTAGGAGACGGTCCAGAACCCGATAGAGATGTGATGGGGGAGGAAGAGGGGGTGGAAGAGGGAAGACGGGGAACTGGGATCCATCGGGTGAGTGAGAGGAGGGGCCCTTGTTAATCTCGCCAGGCTGCTGTGGTTGAAAGGACCCACTTTGCTCCCAAGCAGCCGCTCGTGTTATTATTTCTCTCAGCGGGTTTCAAGCTGCCTGCAATTCTCTGTTAGTTAATAAGAAAAGTGAGAGATGCAACAACTGCTTTTGCTTGGCTGGCTTGTAAAGGCTTTGTCACTCAAAAATGGAACAAAGGCCCAAATAACACCTTGTGCCATAAAGGCAAGTGTCAGGGAACAGACCAAAATCAATTACCTGGGAGAGACTGAGAGACAGGAGACTCAGACCTGCACGCGGCAGCATCCCCACCACATAATCCCATTAACAGGGGGCTGCCGCTCTCATGGGAGGGCAGAGCCACACAGGAAAATGATAATTAAAAGTAAATAATGGGAAACGAGCCCCTGGTGCCCCTGTCAGGGCCCTGAGCACGAGTGTGGTCCCAGCAGACAGTGGCAGGCCTCCCACGTGGCTCCCGAGTGAGGAGGCTTGGGAAGCGGGAAGCCTTCAGGGGCCTGCCAGCCAATCCTGCTTGTGAGTGACATTTAGGGACCTGGCGAGGGATTGCAAAGCCCTGTGGTGCGCTCGGAGCCTAGCAGAAGCTTCCTGACACGGGACGTGGACTGCTTTGGAGATTTTCTACGTGCATGTGAATGAATGAGTGAACACAGCAGCAGAATGCATGGGTCAATGGTCCGCTTGAGCTTCCCTAAAAGCAACACATAAGAATCACCTAGGACGTGTAAAAATACAGTAGCCCAGATCTGACCCAGTTCAAGTAAGGTAACGTTTTCTGGGGGGGTGGGACCCCGTCCTCAGTGGTTTGACGTGTTCCTCCTGGTGACTCTGCGGGGCCGAAGCTGAGAACCTTTGGACCAAATGGTCCCTCACAGCGTCCTTCAGCTGGATGTATCGGTTTTTGTCATGAACTTAGGCAGTAGAGAGAGTAGCCAGGAGCCAATTAGGATGAGTGGGATCTGATCTCACCTCCACCAATAACTAGCTTTGTGACTTTCGGCAAGTAACCTAAACTCTCCAAGTCTCAGTGTCTTCATCCATGAAAAAAGGTGGGATTTGATTACTAGATCCCTTTGGGCTTGACAGCTCTCTGACCTTGAAACTCCATAACCCAGAACTCAGGTAGAACCGCCAGCACAGATATTTACTGGGTGCCTTTTCTGTGTCCTAAATCTCTGAGGGGAGATCAAAGACGTTATCTAACAAGGGGCAGAGAGAGGACCCTATACATCCTGGTTTACTCTGCATAGATGCCGGGTAGAAAGATAGACAGACAATTGGTAAGTGTAGATAAGCAGTATAGACAAGTGCTAGAGCATTGGACACTATGATCATTTCCCTCCAGTATCTCCGATTACTGACAACACCTGACATAGAAGGGATTCAATAACTATCTGGCTGAATGAGTGAATGAATGAATGGTGCCTCTCATGGGTAGATCAAAGTGTGGTCTGTCTTTGGAAATTGAGTATTTCTGTCTCACTAGGTATTAAATAATCACCTTCCCCACAAATTTCCAAGAGGCAAGCGGCCGCCCTGAATTGTGCTTGATGGTTTCTGATATCCCAACCCAGCTACGCAAGTCCATGGATTCCATCAATATACAAATGTACGGCTTTGGAGCCAAGAGGGATAAGGCTTCTCCTCCAGGAAGGATGCATTTGCACCCAGCGAGATTTTAGTCTTGGTCACTAGGTAGAGATCTTTACAACTCCTTGAAAAACGGCCTTCCCTTTTATTTAAATGTGTTTTATCCATTTACTAATGGAGAGTCTGCGTCGAAATCAGGCAGGTCTGGGATACTGGCAGGATAGAAGAAAGCCATTTTAAATTAATTCCCTGGAAATCATTGTGAAGGATGCACTGCAGCGTGAAGGTGGGTTCGGGAGCGAGGAGGGAGATTTCAGGCCATTGTCCCTCTCAGACTCCTTCAGCTGATGACTCTGCTGGGTGCAAAAACCTGCTGATGTGTGAGACGGTCACCGGCCCCCGCGCCCCTCCCTGAGCCTGTCGCTTTCAGTGGTGCAGTATCTCTTTGGAAGGAAGTCGTCAGCTGGATTCTCCCTTATTTGCAAAGACAGTAAGTGGTACAATTCAAACCCAGCAATAGCAGCTGGGACCAGTTCCATCTACTTCTCAGCCCCTGGGAGGTGAGAAAAGGATCCAGAAGTTACTCAGTATAAACCAGGGACGTAAAGGGGCCAGTGGTGAGTCTCAGGTCAGTGCTCGCACTGGTGATGATTCATTGGAATGGTGTGGCCCAGGCCCTGGTGCTGCACAATAGGTCAACCCAGAGAAGCAGGGCCAGAGGGGAGGGACGAAGG
This sequence comes from Neophocaena asiaeorientalis asiaeorientalis, assembly GCF_003031525.2. Classification (NCBI taxonomy): domain Eukaryota; kingdom Metazoa; phylum Chordata; class Mammalia; order Artiodactyla; family Phocoenidae; genus Neophocaena; species Neophocaena asiaeorientalis. Next base: position 1,565,938 of record NW_020174430.1, on the reverse strand, counting down.
AGGGCTAGGCAGACCATCAGCAAGGAAGCTCAACACCTGCTTCCAGGGCGGCCTTTGAAGGGACCCAAGTGCATGTAAAACACGAGGATTCCCAGGGCATTTGCATTGGCCTCTGCTTCTTTATGTCACTGGCTGAGAGATGACAGAGCAGTGGCAGATTTGAGGCTGGCACATCTGCCGGGAGAGCTGCTGCCGGGAGAGCTGCTACTGAGACGTCCAGGGAGAGACCGGGCTAGCTCGAGGTCAGGCTGAGGCCAAGTTCCTATTCCTACTAATAGAAAAGACCGAGACAAGCAGTTTCAGGGTCAGCTGTGTTTTGTTAAAATCAGCACCAGCCATTAAATTCTCACTCTCCCTAAATCCCTAAAGATGATTTTATTTTTTAAGCAGATCTGTTCTATGTGAAATAATTCTTGGTCTTAAATGTCGCATATACCCTGAGGCTGTAACGCTTGGGGTGCAGTAGTAATGAATCAGATACATTATTAATACACAAGTACGACGACACACTGGGCTCTTTCAGGGAAATTCATGCAGTTATGCGGAGTGCTTAGAACAGCGTGGATGTGAATGCAAAGAAAGCCTGAGAAATTCAGGGAGAGATGTACCTTAACACACTGAAATTAAAACCTCAAACAATAGACCCAGCTAAACCAAAATTAGGTTGATGTGTCCTCATGTGCCCCTGGGTTTCCAAACGCCCACACAGCCTGCAGCCCGAGTAAGAAGTATTTGGAACTAGATTCTGTGCCACAGTTGAAGATCTCAAGGAGGCTTAGGTGAGATATTTGGAAGTTTCAGACACTCCGAAACCCAGTCAGAGTCTGTGAAACTAGAGCGCCCATATTCAACGTTAATCCAGTTGGTGTTCATTGAGTGCCCGTTATGATTTAGGCTGTGCTAATAGCGGACCCTTGGCCTAGAGACCCAACTCTAACTGTTCAAGATGCAAGGAGCTCGTGTGGGGCACGCATACCCTGATCTCACTCTGCATAGAGCTCCTGTCAAAGACACAGCCCTGGAATGCCCTCCCCCTCCAAAGCCTCTAATGTGGTCTGGCAAAAAGCAAGCCAGCTAATTCTAAGCCACCTCAGTCAATAGAGGGTTGTATGATTCGGGGGAAAGACTCCCAGACTCAGGTTCTTCACCTGTCCACGAGGACCTGGACTTTAAACTCCTTTTCCAGCTTTAATATCCAATGGAATTATTATTATTATTCCATGATTACTTCCCCATACAGAAGTCAATTGCTTTTGTCTTTAACCTATTAACAAAGCCTCTAAAATATGCAGTATCCAAGAAGGGACATACCCAAGATGTTGTAAAAATGTCAACTCTCCCTTTTCAGGGCTTTTCAGAAGCAATCGTGCTAAGTAATCTTGGGGGCAACTGGCTACTATCTGGGGAGTCCTGGGGGCTGAGGGACACTGTACCCCAGGCTACACCACATGACACTGGTGAAAATAGCAGATGATTTGGGATCAGTGCATCTGAGATGCACCCATGATGAGTGACGAGCCTTAGCTGTTTCCCTCCACGGATTCACTTGGTGTGATCCAGAATAAATCCTCTCTGCTTCTGTGTCTCCGGGTTTAGTCTTCATTGTTATATAATCCACAAATGTAGAATTTTCCAGCCACTAATGAGAGCACTTCACATTTAGAAATAGGAGAGCTCTCTGAATTGTAAGTAAAGGAGAAGAAAGAGCAGATAATTCAGTCGGGTTGTTAAAATGTTGAAATGGAAACGATTGCCTCTTTGCCAGATCTCTCTCCCCATTCCCAGCTCCTGGCTTCCCCAGTGCGCAGCCACCCACAGACTGCAACTCAGGGCTCAGAGACTCTGCAGCCCAGCCCCGCCCACATGCCGGAATCTGCTCCCACCACCTGCAAGGAAGCAAGATTAAAGGCAGCCGCTTATCCCTCCTGCAAAGCTCCTTAAGCGTCTCTACCAGGGTCAGCTCAGTCAGTGAGCGCTCACTCAACTTGCCCTGGGAAAGTATCCCAATTTAGGCCCTTCTGCTGACTGTTGATTTGAGAGAAATGAGAGGCTGGATCCCCATCAAGACAGTCTGGGGAGAGAGACAGGTGGTGGGGAGACTGTTCAACCAACCCCTTCTTGTGCAGAGAGGTGTTCCTGTTCCCACCCCTGGGGTGGTTTTGGTTTCACCCCTGATTGGTTTTGTCTTCCCCCTCAAAGGATTCTGAAAGTATTCTCCCCATATATATGGAGCACCTACTGTGTTCCAGGAACTGGGCTAGCCCATTGCTGTGAGCAGGAGAGGCAAGGCCTGTTCTCACCGAGCACAGTCCTGCAAGGGAGACAGCTGGTCGGATAGGCAGCGGCAGCAGGGTGATGTGGTACGTGCCATGATGCAGGGTTTGGAAAGCCACGGATGCTCATAAACGGCCATGGAGCAGAGCAGAGTTGGGCTGGAAAGCTTCCCAGAAGAAGTCATGTTTAAGCTCTTAAATCAACAGATAAATTGTAGATAGAAAGTTCCAGCAAAGATAGGGGTGGGAAGTAGCTACAAGTAACAAAGCCAGCATTGGGATAAAGGGTCACGGGGGTTAAGAAGATCCTTCTCAGCCAAGTACAGAGTCCAAGCCTGATCCCATCCTGAGAGCGACAGAAAGCCATGGAAGTATTTTCAAGTGGAAACCACCGAGATCGTATCGCGTTTTAACAGATGTCTGATTGCTGAGTAGAAAAATGACTGGAGAAAAGGTGGAGGACCATGCAGAGCCATCACCTACAGTGTGCTGGTACAGGAGGTGGCAGTGGAGGCACAGAGAGGGGGTTGGCTGTGAGAGACACAGCAGAGGTGGCATCGCCAGGCTCACCCGGCGACGGTCTGGAATGGACGGCTGAGGAAGAAGAAGGAATCAAGAGGAAAGTCCAGGTTTCTAGACTGGGCGCCAGGGCGGGTGTCGCAGCTCAGAACAAAGGACAGCTGTGGAGACCACGCAGAGATGAACAGCAGTGCAGGGCACCGTGGAGGCACAGTGCACGGCAGGCAGCAAGAGCTCGGAGGGGTTTCAGGGGGGTGCCTCTCACTGCCCCATCCTGTCCTTTTTTATGACCATTTAGAATATTTGTTTATTTCATTTTTCAAAAAAATTTTATTGGAGTATAGTTGCTTTACAATGCTGTGTTAGTTTCTGCTGTACGGCAGTGAATCAGCTATACGTATACATATATCCCCTCTTTTTTGGATTTCCCTCCCATTTAGGTCATCACAGAGCATTGAGTATAGTTCCCTGTGCTGTACAGTGGGTTCTCATTCGTTATCTATTTTATACATAGTATCAATAGCATATACGTGTCAATCCCAATCTCCCAGTTCATCCCACCTCCCCGCTTTCCCCCTTGGTGTCCATACGTTTGTTCTCTACATCTGTGTCTCTATTTCTGCTTTGTAAATAGGATCGTCTATACTAATTTTTTTCAGATTCCACATATATGCATTAATATACGATATTTGTTTTTCTCTTTCTGACTTACTTCACTCTGTGTGACCCCATTCTGTCTTTTGAATTTTGTTTTGTTTTCGTTTTTTTCACATTTTCTTTTCACTGGATTAAGAACAGGACACGTTTAGGAATGCCTGTTAGGATCCAAGCTATTGGTGAAGCATTTTGAGAAAGCTGGGAGTGGGGAGGGGTGAAAATGCACTGCATGAAAGCGTCCAGGAGGCTTTGTTTTCACGTGACCATTCGGATGTGTGATAAGAACGTGTTTGTGCGGACTCACAGTCTGGTCTTGCGGAAAATGAGCCGGGGGAGGCACCCAGAGGGAGGGAGGCTGAGGAGGGGTCCCAGGTGCAAACGTGTACAGCAGCCTTGCTAATGATCGGAAAGAGCAAGGCGACTGCACAAGCAGGAAGTTTTCAGCTGAGGAGCAGAAAAAGGAAACGCCGGGGAAAATAGCACAGTAGTTGGAGGAAAACCCAGGGGGCAAGCAGAGACTAGGGACCATGTGCGCCCACTTTGTGCTGGTGATTTATTACAGTGCAGTCACCTTCTTCCTGAAGGCAGATGAGAAGAAGGCTGTATTAAGGCTTCTAGGAGGTACGTTAGCTCCAGAGAGCTACTGTGTTGTGGTTCATTCAGAGTTTCGTTAGATGTTCAATGACAGGTTATCGTCATGATGTTAACCATACACGGCTAACATTTATTTAACTCTTACCCTGTGCTTGACCCCAAGCTCAACACATGACCTCTGTTAATATTCTATGAGCCCTATTACAAAGGAGAATGAAGGTTAGAAAGTGTAAGTGACTCGCACAAGACCTCATGACGGTTAAGCGGCAAATTGGAACCCAGGTCTTTGTGATTCCAGAGGTTCTGGTCCTAAGCACAACCTTCCTGCCAATTGCATCACAGAAGTAACGTTACAGCCAAGTCCTTCGAAGAATAAGAGATTATGCGTAAAGCTGAATAAACCTAATAATTATAGCATCATTTTAATTTTAGTACTGAAGTTCAATGAAACTCTGTGTGGAGCAGCTATTTGCAACAAAACTCCCTTGCTCCCTCATCAGCAAACATTGCCTGTGGGAAACTCCAAAACATTTTTTTTTTTTTTTTTTTTTTTGCGATACGCGGGCCTCTCCCCACTGCGGAGCACAGGCTCCGGACGCGCAGGCTCAGCGGCCATGGCTCACGGGCCCGGCCGCTCCGCGGCATGTGGGATCCTCCCGGACCGGGACACGAACCCGCCTCCCCTGCATCGGCAGGCGGACTCTCAACCACTGCGCCACCAGGGGAGTCCCAAAACGTTCTTTTAAAAAATTTTTTTTTTTTTTTTTTTTTTTTTTGCGATACGCGGGCCTCTCCCCACTGCGGAGCACAGGCTCCGGACGCGCAGGCTCAGCGGCCATGGCTCACGGGCCCGGCCGCTCCGCGGCATGTGGGATCCTCCCGGACCGGGACACGAACCCGCCTCCCCTGCATCGGCAGGCGGACTCTCAACCACTGCGCCACCAGGGGAGTCCCAAAACGTTCTTTAAGATAAAGCACAGATATCTCTTTTGCTGAGAATCCCAGATACCAGCAAAGGCCATAAATCCCTCTACTCTCCATTCTTCACAGTAGCTCAGCTTATGTGTCTTCCTCATTAGCTTATGAGAAGGACTCATCTTATCGATCTCTGTGTCTCTATCACCTAGGAAAGTGCCTTGAACTTAGTAAATTCTCAGAAAGTATGTTTTGAAGGAGTGAAAGAATGATGGGATGATAAAGCACAGATGCTATGAACTAACGTATAAAATTAATTTGCTGTCATGATAACAATCATCTAGTTATTGAAGAAGTACATAAAACACATTAAACTGAATTGACAAATATGTTTGGTAAATCCTTAGTTCTAAATATTACGTGCTTAATTACAAGCAATGAGCACCCCCAAAGGCATGGTTTTGATGATACATTTTCTTATTGTCAACTTGTCTTTCTTACCGCACAACTGGCAATCACATTCAGAATAAGACCAAGCTTATTAGAGGCAAATACAGAAACAGAGCAAATCTGAAACATTCCTATGTACCAAGGGACACTTTGTGGGTCCTCATCCACACCTTTCAAGCAGGCGTAGCCAGGCTCTGCAGGACAAGAATGGTTTCTTTAGCTTTATCTCCTTCTGTCCCTTCTCAAGTGTCTGTTTCTCTTGCGTCACCGTAGATGCAGGTCCTTAAATCTGCTAAACGCTTTCTTGCCCTGGATACATGGGCAGCAGATTTTTCCTTGGTAAAATCCCCCTTCCCGCTTCGCCTTGCTACCTTCAACCTTGCCTCGGATGCTGGTTCCTCGGGGAAGGCCTCGCTCTTTATCAGACAGCCACCCCATCTCCTTGGTCCCATGGAGATACTCCTGTGCCTCCCTGACATTTTAGAGCAGCCTTTGCGAAGAGCTGTCCTGAGGTTCTTTCCTCCTCTGTGTTCCACATGCTAACCTCTGTCTCTTTCACTCCTGTGTCTCCAGAACCTAGCATGAGGCCCGGTGCACACTGGGTAGGGAGGAAAAGATGGAGGGGTGGATGAATAGAGGAAGGGGAGGCTGAATCTAGTGCCATCCTAACATTTTCTAATGTTGGGGACAAATATGCAGTGCTCTTCAGCCAGCCAGTTCAGGTCCGGAGTCTATCCTCATGGCTGAATATTTAGCTGGCGTTGATCCAAACGTCATTATTTCTTGAGAGGATAAGTCAATTTTCCCCTACTCTCATATGTAATAGACATTAGCCCACACATGATAATGGCATCCTTATTAGAGGAGAAAGGAAGGGGAGAATAAGACAGAAGTGCGCACACACTCACACACACACACACACGCAGAGAGGGAGAGGGAGAGGGAGAAGAGAGAGACTGATTCTTTTCCTGGAATAGGGCAGAGAAAAACAATAGAAGGCAAGAGTTTCCGGGAGGCAAATGGAGTTTTAAAGTCCAGGTACCCACATGATACCACTTATACGTGGAATCTAAAATATGACAGAAACAACTTGTCTACGAAACAGAAACAGACTCACAGACATAGAGAACAGACTTGTGGTTGCCAAGGGGGAGGGGGATGTGGGGGAGGGATGGGTTGGGAGTTTGGGATTAATGAGCAGATGCAAACTATTATATGGAGAACGGATAAACAACTAGGCCCTACTGTATAGCACAGGGAACTACATTCAGTGTCCTGTGATAAACCCTAATGGAAAAGAATATGAAAAAGAATGTGTATATATATTGTATATACACATGTATAACTGAATCACTTTGCTCTATGGTAGGAATTAACACAACATTATAAATCTACTATACTTCAATAAAATAAATTAAAAAAATAAATTGGAAATATCTCAAACATCACAACTATAGAGATAGTTCCATTTAATAAGTAATGTACCTATGTAATTGAAAAAAAAAAAAAAGTCAAGGTACCAGTCATTCACATTGTTACTCTATAAGCATTTGGAGATTGATAGTCTGGGGACAGATAAAAACCATGGGGTGTTTTTATTTTTTAACCATCTCCATACAACTGAATTTCATATCAGCATCACCATCTACTGCAAATACTTGAACCGGGGATGTTATGGTGACTTTATAGAAAACCTCATAAAATATGTAGATTATCTCAGGGCTGAAAGGTGAAAAATAATTATATCTTTAAAGTCCATTGCAAACTCCAGATGCTTGCACAGCTGTATTTTAATATTCCAGTACTAGGACAAAAGTGAATCTTGCTATGTGCCTCTTATCTTCCCCTCACATACCAGGGTTGTCAGTGCCATTGGCAATTTTACATGTAAATGAGCCTATCCATCACTCCTTACTTTGCAGCAACTCACTTCTAAGCCTGCCATAGAGTTATGCCATTAAATATCCCTGCTTTACAATATACATCATGGCATATTTGACATCAATCAGCTGTGTCAACCTGCTCACTGTAAACCATAAACTTGCTCTGCATCCCTCTCCGCACGGGGTGATTAAACCTGCTTGGGGTAGCCTCCCGACTCCAGTGATAAATGGCAATTCATTTCCTCCTTGTTCTTCCTCCAAGTGTCCCAAGCTCTTCATGCCTGCCTGTTGCAGGAGGTAGGGGCCAGGGGAAAGTGTGCACTGAGTGTGAATTTGTGCATTCACGTTCAAACCCGGACTTGGACCATCATTGCTTGGCTCTGGGTTGTGACTTTGTCATTTTAAAATGAAGAGGAGGGGCTGCATCCTTCGTCATGCTACAAGGACACAAGGGACGGTGTTCAGAGTTCCTCTAAAGACAGCTCTCCTGCCTGGAAGAGAAACACCAGGGCAGTGATTCTCACCTCCTTGTGATGGATGCTAACCAGATGCCCATCATCCCCCTGCAAAGAATGTATAATTTCTGCCAGGTCATCTCTCACTACAACCAAGTCCTGTCCAAGAGATCATATCAGAAATAAAGTGAGTGAAATGACGCTATTATAAGTATAACCTAGAATGTGTTCTAACTGATGTTTGTAAGTAGTTCATTTGCAAACCAGGTCTTTATTAGAAGTAACACATTACGTGTAACGTGAAGGGAAGTTGCATCACACAGTACGGGTGATTGCAACACGCCAGGGTTATCATGACACTCCAGCTGAAATCTGCTAGACTAGATGATGCTTTTTTTTTCCAGCAGGAAAAGCCATGAGGATTTTAGTAACATGAAGAGATACTCCACTGAACTGACTAGGCAATTCATCTGATCACTCCAGAAGTCCTTTCGCCCTTCCTTCTGTTTAGTCTGAGATAACAGCTACTTCTTCTGCTTCCTGGCACACTGGCCAGGCCATCTGCTGACCAGTGGAAGCAGCCTCGATCATGTGTGCACTCCAGAATATCTCCTAGGCAATCAATCAGAAGGCTCTTCGGACCCAGCAAAACACTCAGTGGTAAACGTTCTTTATCCACGTGTACCCCGCTTCAGCCACAGACCTAGCACCTACCCACCTACCACTTGCTCTGACTTCTGTCAGTCTGGCCACTCACTCATTCATCTCTTGAGTCCACAGTGGTTTGTCCAAACCAGGGAGTTCAAACCCATCTGGAAGGAGCAGAGTGGAGAGCTGTGCTGTGGATTTCAGCCACAAATCCTATTCAATGTCACGACCCTTGCAGGACGCCCACAAAAAAAAAAAAAGAACATTTTGAAGGTGCGTGGCAGGAGAGCAAAGAGAAATATAAGGGAACAGGACGGAGATGGGAAATGGGAGAGATTCTGCTTGGGGGATTCAGCTGGTCTCGTGAAGTAAAAGGAAGGGCTGGGCAGAGAACAGGAGGGAGGAGAGAAGCAGAAAGCAAAGGAGGGGCAGGAAGGGAACAAAGGAGAAAGTTAGCTTCTTGCTTTCATTCTTGGGACATCCAGAGTAATGAACCCGCTTTCTAGAGAAGACGAATGGGCAGCTGTAGAGATTATGAGTGAGGTTTTATTGCAGATCAATAAATCTGCTTCACACATCCCCATCTGGAGGGAGTTTTAATTTAGAGGAAAGAGTGATGAGCTCACAACAATAAGTCAAACAGTTGTGTATTCATGTATGCATCAACCTTCTATCAACACATACATCGGCGTCAAAGGCAGGGTTTGGTAACAAATCTGGTAGGTGATGTGTAAGGACAGCCACTGGAGGCCCATAGCTCACCTCCCTTGGGACACAGTCAGAGAAGCTGCTGTCTCACTCGGCACCCCAGGCCCCCGTGATTCTCACGAGAACTGAGGGGAAGCTGAGGATTTATATCAGTGCCGTTAACAGGAGTCGCTGGTTGTTACCTGAGGACAGCTGCCTCAGATCAAAATCAGGAAGAGTTCTCCGCAAAGGAGAAAGGAGATTTCACAGCAACAAAACTGAGATGGCAGCTGACAAAAAGCAGAATGGGGCACATCTAGGAAATTCTGAGAGCCGTGTGCAAACACAGTTTAAGTGCTGGAGGAAACTCAGAAATCCTCCCCGTTGGTGCCAATGGATCATTTTGGTTTCTCCCCCTCTGTGGTCCCCTGTTCTGTACCAACACCCCTCTCCCACCACAAGATCATGATGATGGCTGGAGGCCTGGGGAGGCGTGGTCATGAACTAAAAACAGAGGATGCCCTGGGCAGGGGAGTGTGGATGTGCAGAACAGCACTGCAGCTTGAAAATGTGAATCCAATCAGACACAGTATTAATCAGCTACAAGATACCCCAGGAAAGCTGGCGTGTGGGAAAGACACCACTCACTTGCTAACCAGCCGGTGTTGGTGTTGCCTAGTGATGTACTGACTATACTGTTCTCCCAAAGACTTTTATAGAAATCGGGGAAGGAACTAAAGAAGTGAAGCACTGAGTGTCCACCGTCAACTCAATCAGCGTCTGCAAGCATTTTATACATGTGGGATTGCGTATGTGTAGCCATCAAAGCAGACATATTCACTTACCGTATATGCATCTACTAATGCCCTTATTTTCTAGGACACGAATAGACATCTCTAGTCACAATAGCACTGCTAAGGAGGTGCAATGAATCCCGTATTACTGATGAGAAAATTGAGATTCAAAGGGATCAAGAAGCCAGGATTCCAGTCCTGACCTGTCTGACCTCACTGGCTGGGCTTTTCTTCTATCCCACCAGCCTCTCGGTGTGTGTGTGTGTGTGTGTGTGTGTGTGTGTGTGTGTGCGCGTGTGTGTGTGTGTGTACACGTGCATTCGTACACGTGCATTTTTCTACAGACCTGACTCCCTTCCTCTCCCTTCCTTTCCAATCTAGTTCCTAACGCGCTCCTCCCGTGTGGGCTGCTTCGCGGGGATAACTTAGTACAAGGCTTGCACGTGATGTTTCACACTGGGACACCCTCCCTGATCGGACTCGCGCTTGGACACCCAGCTCATGACACAGCACCTTCACTGGACAACACCAGCTCCACTCAACACGGCGAATTCTTCCTTGTTTCCTACCTTGTAAGTATCTCCATCAGAGCACTCTTTTCTCTTCATTGAATCCATCTTTTTACAGGTATGATTTCTTTGTGTTTGCCGTTCACGGGGACTAGGGCTTCTTTACACTTATTTACATCTTGCTTAGCGGAGTGTGTGACCCAAATTAGGTCTTGCTGCTCTGAGAACTCCAGTCCCAGAAGACTTATAACCGGTCTGCCAATCCCTGCCTGTCATTAGGAATCTATGTACCTGCTCATCAACACAGAAATGTCTATGAGCTCAGCTCATAAATCCCATTCCAGAGATAAGTAAAGTGAGTCATAGAGAGACCATGGCTGGGCCCTCATGACCCAGTGAGTCAGCTAAATGGCCCAACACGACCCTGGACGTTTGAATGATTACAGCTTAACCTTAGCTCCCTGATCTTCTAAATCAAATTCAAGGAATGATGCCTCCAAAGTGTTCACGTTCAGCTTAAAGCTTCCCAAGCCCTCTGCTGAATCCACTGAAAGTGTCAGTCAGTTTTAGAAAAGATCGTGACCTCATGAATAATCTTCCACATATCAATACACAGTGCCTGAACACCAGTTACCATGGTTGTGGAAATAACTCCGGTACAGTCCTACCAGAAGGGTATAAAGGGAGAGAAGGTACAAAGAGAAAACTCTGATAATAACAACAACAGCAATAACAAATAGTTATTCAATGCCTAGTATGTGTCAGACACTTTCCTGGCACAGGGAGTACGCTGGTGGGTGAAAAAAGTGCCTGTTCTCAGGAGATCTGCACTCCACAAAACATCTTGATACCACCAGCAACCACCAGTGTTTACTGGGGACTTTCTGTGAGCCAGGCACCCTCGTTAGCGCTTTATTCCTGCAACAGCAGGAGTGGGCACTTTGCAGATTAAACACTGGGCGCAGAGAATTTAAGGAGCCTGTATGGGGACACAAAAGGGACAGCCAGTCTGAATCCAGCGCCCAGGTTGCTAGTTCTTCTCCATAATGTTTCTTTTCTCCTGTGTGGAGAAATTCTCCCTGCTCTCAGCACCATTTTCCTTTTTGGAGGGAACTTTTTCTGAATTTTGAAGTAGCTCTTTAACTGTTTTCCCTGCCGCCGGTCTGTCCACTCTGATCATACGCCAGCCACAACGGTTTTCCAAAAAGGGTAGTGACCACCTTCAGGCACCTTCAAAGCTCTCCAGGACAGAGCAAAGAAAGGCCCGATTCCCAAGCATGGTCCTCAAAGATCGGCCACATTTACACAACCAGACTGCATTCCACATTCCTACCATGGCTCCTTCAAGTAACAGCCTTGGGAGCTGCAGGACCATGTGCTGCCTCCTTTGCTCTCCCAGACTTTTCCTATGCCCAGACCGTTCCCTTCCCCTCTTAGCTTATGCCTGCCCCGTGTTTCTTTCCAAAATCAGATAAACTATCATTTTTTCCGTGAATACCTCTCCACAGCCTTCAACTCTACCCATCCTATAATCCAATTTATTAACTCCGTTCACAGTGAGCCCACCAGCACTTTCCCTATGTCTCCATTACGGTGTTTATTTCCTAATAAGTATTTAGTAATGGTTTATGTGTTTTTCTCCTCCATCAAAATTCGTGAAGTTAAAAGCAGAGACTGTGTAATTCATCTTGTAATCCCTGCAGTGTTGAGCACCATGCCTGGAATATAACAAGAGCTTAATAAATATTAGTGGAATTGAATTTGTTCTTTCTATTATGAAAGAGCGTATCATCACATCTGGGAAATGGCTGGTATGGTGTGATGTGTGTGAAGAGCTTTAGACCAGGAAACATGAAATCTGGAATGAGTTGTTTGTTCTGCCCGGAGCTTGTCGTGTGACATTAGGCAAATCCCTTGTCCTCTCTGAGTCCCATCATCACATCTAAAATAACAGGGTGGCACTAGATCGTATGAATTCCACTATGTTACACTATAAAATCCTCAAAAATCTCCCTCGTATGCTTCACCTATTCGGTAAATATTTACTGAGCATCTTTTCTATTCGAGGCACTTTATTAGGCTTTAGGGGTGTGGAAACAGACAGACTCTGGAATCAAGAACCTTACATGCAGTTCTCATATCAACTTTGTGATCCAAGCCAGGTGGCCATATTGACCACACTTTCTTTATCAAAAGAGAAAACTAAAGTTCGGAGATCTAGTGATTATTAGATTCTCTTAATGCTATTATGTTCTGAGGCATAGTCACTGAAGGCATATAAACAATTCTTTATAACTTTCCCCACCATCGAGAACAAAGTTCTTCAAAGATATTTCACTTAAGTTTATAGAAACACTCAACTACTATATGGAATTTACCAGGTAATCTAATTGACCTCATCGACCACTTTTGCAAAGTTGTTGTCAAGTCAACATTGTTTCATTTTTTCATGCTGATAAAGATATAAGAGGCAGTCCTCACAGAGGGAACAAGGAACATTTCCATTAAAGATACTGAAATGAATTCATGATGTCTAACCTGATTCTCCCATAGAAATATGTTATCATGTAGGTTACATTATTCACCCGAAGAGTGATGGCCAACATTTTATAGGCATGACGATCAACGTCATACTTAATTTTGTGCAAATGATAAAACTCTATTCTTTTTAAAGCAGAAAGCTTTTTAAAATCAGTTTGACCCATTAAATTCAACAAATATTCTAAGCAACTAAATTATGTAAGGAGCTCTGATAGTCTCTGCTGGGAAAAGAAGTGTGAGGAAGGTACTGTTCTTCCACTGTGAGCTTTGTCCTATTATTGACAAGAAGAAAATGACATGAATATCGGTGCTAAAAGTCGTAAAATGATAAGTGCCTTAAAGAAGGAAGAACATGAATTAACATTTATCGATCATTTGCTGTGTTCCAGGTTTTATCATCCGTAAGTATTATTGCCCTTGAGAAAAGAGTTGTACTGCTAGAGTCATACAGAGTAAACTTTTAAAAACTGAAGGAATAAAGTTCTGTTAGTCTGAAAGCAAATCTCCCACAAGCCGGATAACTACAAATCATGTTCTTTCCATGTTCTGGAGTTCATATACACACAGAAAAGTTCACTTGGTAAAGAGATCAAAGACGTCTTCTTGTGGGAGAAGATTTTATGCTGAGCTTTGTTTGGGATGGGTAGAATTTTGGTGAGTGAATAATGAAGGAGGGATTCCAGCTGGAAGGAAGGACCAGAGCAAAAACAAGGAGACAGGAACTTGTAGGGATGGTCATGTAATAAACGTTCCAGACTGTTTAGAGGTGAGGCTGGTCATTGATCTCATGTTTATTCTACGTTGGGTGTTACGGCTATAAAGATGAATAAGAGGATCAAGGTGGTCCCACCCTCATAAAAGCAGATACTGTAACACAGAAATACACAAGGCACAGTGGGAATAGAGAAGGACATGACTAATGTCAAGTAAGGTGGAAGAGTCTTTGCAGAGAACATAATCTTTACACTGAGTTTTGAAAGATGATAAAGGGTTTGTCAAGACGGAGGAGATGGGGTGAGTTTGATGGGGTGCAGGAGGGAACGATAATCTGGCAGAAGGAACAGCGTGATCAAATTCAGACACATCATCCAGTGGGGATGTCTGGTGTGGCTTGGAATGGTTGGTCGATGCAGAGGAAGAAGGAGGAGGCTTGGGGTGGACCGGCATATGCATGGGGAACCCTGAGCGTCAAGCCTGATCCCCTCACCTGTGCCTGAAAACAATTTGGACTTAATATTCCTGTCAAAATGGACAAATTCTTAGAAATGTACAACCTGCCAAGACTGAACCAGGAAGAAATAGAAAATATGAACAGACCAATCACAAGCACTGAAATTGAAACTGTGATTAAACATCTTCCAACAAACAAAAGTCCAGGACCAGATGGATTCACAGGCGAATTCTCTCAAACATTTAGAGATGAGATATGGGAACATATGTATATTTATAACTGATTCACTTTGTTATAAAGCAGAAACTAACACACCATTATAAAGCAATTATACTCCAATAAAGATGTAAAAATAAATAAAATAAAAATAATATTCCTGGCAAAAAAGGTATTGATACCATGCATTGTTTCTGATAAGGGATGGTTCAGGTCAGAGCTCTTCTTTGGGAAGATTAATAGAGCAGAGACATGAAGGGGGAGAGATTAAGTGGTTGTCCCGATAGTTCAAATGAGAAGTAATGAAATAATAAACCAGGATGGAGGTCGCTGAGATGAAAAGGAGAGGTGGGATATTATAAAGTTAGAATCAACAGATCAACAGACCTGAGAGTAGGGGCAAAAGGGAGAGAGGGCTGGTGACAGTCCTCAGGCAATTACAAATGTAGGATTAGACTTCAAGAGAGGAGTCAAGGTTGGAGACAGATTTAGGCATCATCCCCGCAGAGGTGATAATTGGACAGTGAGAGGGGAGAAGAACGCCAAGGAGGAGAGTACAGAAAAGGAAGGAAAAAAAGCCAGGGACCAAACCCTAGAGAATTCCTTTGCTTGGGAGGTAGAGAAAGGCAAGGAGGGTGGAGGACAAGTGGCTCCAGAGATAGGGGAAGGACGGGAAGGCCAGTTTCCAGAGGAGCAGTGGATGCCTGGGGAAATGTTGCAGAAGGGAGTAGGAGGGGTTGAGATTCAGCCAATTATTTGATGGTTAATAAGTCGGTGACAAACTTTCAGAGATGAATTGCGAAAGAGCGTTATGAGGAGAAAACAGGAGCACAGAGATGACAGAAAACACTAAGCGCTCGATGTTCTCAACGTGAAAGGAAGGCGAACACCCCACAGAGTTAAACTCACCCCCCCCCTCCCCTGCCATGGGGAAACCTTATCTACACTCGCCTGATTTGCTGTTTGCATCTCTGTGAAATGTTTGCGAACCCAGGATGCCGGGCCTACCAAGCCTTAGAATTAAGTGCGTGTGCCCGTGATTGGCACCATCCCTGACCAGGCAGAGCACTCTGGGGTCAGCATCTGCCTTAAAGCTCCCCCCATCCCCTACCCCTGGGGCAGCGCATCTGATCCTAAGTAAGAGGCAGTCTTTCTCAACAGCAGCAGGGATATTTGCACAACAGGAGGGATAAGCTTCAGTCAATCATCCGATGAGCGATTTTATAAAGTGGGGAAAAGAGCGCCGTGTTTTTGTTTTTCCCCCGCAGTGGTTCCAGCTATTAGTTGTCTTCTGAAGTGCAGGAAGGAACACGAGGGCAGCACTCTGGCCGCACAGGAGACCAGCCTCTGCTTTCTGCACCCCCAGCACAGACCAACCATCAAGGATTAATCCGCGGCTCAGGAGCAGAAGCGCGACGTCCCGGGAGAGACACCTTGCTGGCAGCCCACCCTCGTGACGCTGCCCTGATCCCGCACCTCAGTGCCACCCAGGCCCCCGGGGTGCCCATTTGTACCAGAGAGAGGACATAACCTCCTGCCTGAAGGCACCCACACTTGGTGGCTGCAGACAAGAAGGCTCCACGGGGCATTACGAACTCTGAGGGAGAAGAAACAGCAGCAGATAAAACCCCAAGTAGCTGAAATGCTGTTTTCATGCACATGGTCCTAAGTAAAATGAAAAGAGGCTGGCCTGGGAGGAGGGAAAGGAATGAGAAAAGGATGCAAGAGAAAAGCTGCATTAATTCTAAATGGGAGGTTTTTCAGAGGCATTAGCCGCTCTTGAAGGAAATAGACTTTCTCCCCACGTTTATTAAATTTCTATGATTCTCTTATTTAGGAGTCCTTTATTTTCAGTGGAAAGAGGATAAAATTCAGGTACATTTCACAGAGAGAGGACCTCTATTACCTATTTACTGTAAAATGCCCAGAATTATTTCTTCAGGAAATGGAAAGATGAGAAACTTCCCTGAGGGAGAAGTGGGTATGGCAGGCCTGGGGCCTGGGGGGCGGCAGCAAGGCTGTGCCCCCCTCAGCCAAACACAGGGAGTGGGAGAGGGTTCAAAGACATCGGAGAGTGGCATGGGAAGAGCACGGGGTTTGTGGGAAGGAGACCTGGTTCCAGTGCCACCTAATTGGATGTGTCATCTAACTTTGGTTTCCTCATTTACAGCATTGCATTATAAATAGTTCACCTCCCTTCTGTACTGTGAGAAGAAAATGGGATGAAAACATGAAAATGTGCCAGAAAAAAAAATGGTTACAATTGTTCTATATAAATACAAGATGCTAATACACTTGAAAGAAGGGGAAAAAAATGTCTCCTGGTAAGGACATTTTTAAAAAATGAAGGGTCTCCGTCCCGGTGCAAAACGGCCACAGCAACTGTCCATCTCCACGTGCTGGATGGAACGCCCTGTCTAAGGGGACCCGGCGCTTCAGCGGGAAGTCGAGTGGCCCAAGGCTGCTGCAGGAGCGAACAGGAGGAGAAGCTGCTGGCCCGCTCCCTGGCTCAGGCGGCCCAGACATCTCAGCTGGGTTCTTTGCCCATCCAACGTGGTAACTCTTAACAGGCAACTGAACCCAGCGAGCTGCCCTATATTCAGGACAAATACATTCTACCTGTATCTGCTGTGTTCTGATTTAAAACCTCAATCTCAACTTCAAAAAGAGTTTTTGAACTGTTTCTTTTTTTCTCCTTGACCTGGTAAAAGTAGTTCAGATGAGTCATAATGGGTTTGATTTGATGCAGAAGTGACCCGTTGCGTGTTGTGTAAAAATGCTGATCTTCCCCCAACCATTTCCAAATTCTTTAATTCCCCTGACACATTAATTCTAACTCCAACATAAAATGCTCCAATACCCCTGAGAATCCCAGGGCAGAAATTACAGCAATTTCCTACACTGGAATCAAATTCCAAGGTTGGAGAGCATGGGCCATGGCCTGGCATTAACTCAAACGTCCATGTGAAAGATTATGGCGGGCAGCTGTGATTCCATTAAAGGGGGCAATTTCAACTCCATTTCCTTGATAAACAGACACAAGCTCGCCCCTAAATTGGGCTTGATAGATTTGATTAGGGTAGAGTTTTTGGAGGTTGTGGTTTCTGCAGGAGAATTGCTATTTGATGTACAAGGCCAAATTGCACTTGAAATCTCCTTGCTTCCATAGAGGAGGGAGAAGGAAAAGGATGGAACACCTAGCCAATTGCTAGCATCCAAGCAGCAGGGGAGTCAAGCTGTTGTATTCAAAATATCTGTTAGGTATGCAGCCAGTGTGTGCTGTGGAAAGCGTGCCAGGCTCAGGGGAAACAATGATTAAAAGCAGCAAAACCAAATATTATTTAAACAAAGCAAAATGTACCCATCCGATTTTTTTAGCCCATGTGAATCTTTTTCAGGGAGAAGGAAAGATGTGTAACCTCCTTTGGGGACACCTGTGGTCCCATCTTTCAGAATTCCCACTGGGAGCGTAGGGCCTGGAAGACAGGGAAGCTGAACCTCATCCTTTAAAGCACGTTCTCCCAGCACAAACACAGAATGATGGGCCAACTGACCGTCAGACCTCCTCGCCTGCTTGTTTCATCATAAATAAACGGGAAACAACACTTGTGTAGGTCAGCTCCACCGATAAGGCGACGGGGACTGTAATGACCTCTAAATTCCAAAAGTCGCAAACCCTTTTTGTGGGTAAATCTGTTTGCTTCCTAAGTATAAGCACTCCCAGGAGCGCTGGGACACCTTCACGATTGCCCTTTCTGCCTGGCCCAGTGCCAAGGGCACAGGGAATTGAGATTTATTGCGGATCTGGAAGGTGCCAAGATCCACACTTGGAGCTTTACGTGCACCGCCCCACATTAAAGCCACTCACAATCTTGGAGGTGGCTACTGTTTCTTCATTTTTAATTAAATCAGTTTCATAAGAGTTAAAGAAAAAATGCCATGTCCTTGTAAGTGACAAGAGGTAGACTAGGATGTAAACTAGAATTGCCTGAGGCCAAAGTCCTACTCATTCCATCCCACGGGGCCGCTGCCTCAGGTGATGCAGGTGGGCTGTAAGAGCTCTGGTGGGAAAGAGGCCACACTGAGTCAGTAGTGCAGGACAGGTTCCATCCTTGATGAAAAGCAGCAGAGCTTGAAGGACAGAGTCAGTATAAAGAGCAGATGAAAATGATACATGATTTAGATTACTGGAATTTAGCATTATATGAAGTAGTCATCAAATCAGCCTCCTTTAAAGAGAAAATGGCAAGTGGCTGTTAAAGATTTGTTTGTTTGTTTGTTTGTTTTTGCGGTACGCGGGCCTCTCACTGCTGTGACCTCTCCCGCTGCGAAGCAACAGGCTCCGGACGCGCAGGCTCAGCGGCCGTGGCTCACGGGCGCGGCTGCTCCGTGGCACGTGGGATCCTCCCGGACCGGGGCACGAACCCGCGTCCCCTGCATCGGCAGGCGGACTCTCAACCACTGCGCCACCAGGGAAGCCCGGCAAGTGGCTGTCTTGAGGAGACATGTGGAGATAGTGGGAGAGCTCTCAGGGACACGGGGTGCAATGCATCCTTCTGCTACCTGCCAAAATCCCTGTACTGCATCCTTTGGGCATTTAACAGATGTGGAGATTCATTAAGCAACATCTTCTGGGTATGTCACTAGGTTTTAATGAAACCACTCTGGTATCCCAAATCGAAGCTATTTGAGAACCTGGGTCCCACCCACATGAATCTACTGTTTTACAAAAACACTACATTTTTATCCTGGAGCACTGTCTCCTCACATGAATATGTCCAAGCTTGATATTTAATAGAATCTACCTCAACCATAATTTTGAAACTTTTCTGTGTTGTTCCCTGTCCTCCTGAACGTTCGACTTTACCGATTCAAACCAAGCCTTCAGAAGTGACTTTCTATATGGATCAAACACGTTCTTGAGAACATCAGAATATACTCTACCCACCCAGGAACTGAGCCAGACTCATCAATGTGCCAACTCTCTATTTACTTCCTCCTCCCTCACAGAGCTACTCCCCTGTGTCCGCCTCAGAGAAGAAGTCGCTGGCTCTTGTAACTACTGCCTTGATCAGCTGTCACTGCATTCAAAGCTCCAGAACCCGCCTCCCCACTTCTGGCACACAGATGGAAACTGAATCTCCACTGAGCCAGGATGCATCAGGCTGGACTCCAAAGCTGAAGATAACCCGACTTCCCTTCTGTCTTCAGGAGCCTTTAATCACCACTCCTCCCTTCCAACTTAGACTTCTGAATGAATCCTACCCTATGGGTGGCCCACAAGCTACCTGAGGATGTAGAACAAATAAATGCAGTCCTTTTGGTTTGATCTGTACACCTGCAGGGTTTCTTCCTGATGCAAGAGTCAAAGGTACCTGTAAGCCCTGATCAGACTATTCCAGACTTGGTCCCTGGAGCCCCTCCAGTGTTGTGTGCCAAGTACCACACCCCAGCCTGACTCTGTGAATTACATGGGACGGTTTGAAGCAGCCTCTCCACTGTCATGTAGGATGCTACTCAGGGCTGGGGTCATACCGGGGTTTGGGAGTGGTGTATCGAGTATGTAGTCACATTTATCTTTCAAGATGGATATTCTGAATTGATTATAGAGGGTGAGAGGCATTGGCAATTTTGCTCCCTGTTCTTTTTACTGTTCTAGAATTTTAATCGACGATTAATTAAACAAATATTTACACTGGTCTAATTGCAGGGAACGTATTATTGATTAAGATAGACACGAAGTCTGCTCTCATGGAACTTAATGGTCTAGTAGGGGAAAGATCATTGAACAAGCAGTTAGAAGTTCACTGCTTGTTACCCTCTGCTTCCTGAAAGCACCTACATAACCCAAAGCAGGTGCAGGTACAGGTGGTCCTTTCCCATCTACATGGAAGGAGATTGCAGTACCCTCAATGGCCCAAGATAATATCTCAGAATCCATAAAGTTGGAAATGATCTAGCTACAGCGTATCTGATATTCACACATTAGTAGAAACGGGCAATGACAAAATACTGTTTGATAAATATAGATCAATAGACCTTTAACTGTTGGAGATGAAAGAACATAGGAAGCGTATTGTCTTTCTTTCTAGAAGTTAGGAAACCATAAAGTCAGCACCGACCGTAGTACCTAACACGTAATAAGCACTCATTCGATGTTTGTTAAGTGAATCAATCAAAAGATTGCTATCTGCTCTAAAGGGATCAGGCTTTGGACCCCTCCTTCTTGCCAACCTTCCTACCACGTCCTTGTCCTGGCGGGAGCCAGGCTGTAGGAGGGTGGATGCATTGAAGCATCTGGAAGAGCCCCCCTCTGCTCCCTGCACGTAGACACTGATCCTCAGCGGAAGAAGAGAAGGACATGGCATCACGTGTGGGTCCTCTGACATCTCCGTGACAGCAATGGCAGCTGGGAAGCGGTGCCCAGGGGAACCTGCAGACTGCAGGCTGAACGTCCACACACATCATCAAGACGAAGATCACGAGAGCCACTTCATAGCACATCTCCAGTTAATTTATTTTATCCTGTCTCCCATTATTACTACCCTTTTCTTGTTCGGGTCTTGTATCAATATGCTTGGCTAATTTTTTTCTGCCCAGCTGCCATCCTTGGGCAGAAGAACATCTGGTGTATCCCCAAAAGGCATTAGCCCATTAAGAAAGGCAAATTGATTTTTTTAAAATTTCATAAATCAGCAGTCAAATGAAAAATGTCATTTTAAATTATAAACATAACCGAGTTGAATACACTGTTGCTACTTGTACATAATTGGAATCATTTATGACTGCTTAATATCTGTTGGGGGGGCATTGTCATTTTCATTGTGTGTTACAAGGTAAGATAATTATTTACTGGGGCTGACATGGAATTGCCAACAATTACTTAATATCTGTTGGAAATTATACAACAGTTTTTAATTAGTGATACATACTAAAGTGATTGCTATTTTCCAACAAATACAAAAATCCATCCATGAGAAAAGACACCTGGGACTTACATTAGCAATTGTTCTAAAATGCATTATTGATTTATGTACGTTACCATGCTGTGTTATTACTTTTCAATCTTTGAGGGATTCTTGCCTACATCAGCAAAAGAACAAAAAAGTAAGTAACAACACCCAGAGTGGGCCATCAGCTAGAGGAAAAGACATATATGTGATCAGGTCCCACGCGCCTTCTATGTCCTTAGACTCTCTCCCCGGGATGAACAGATACGTTGCTACGGGCGTACACAGCACTGTTTGTGCACGCATCTCTTCAGTTCAATGATGAATGCCTGGATGGTGGGAATCGGGCCTTTTTTCTCAGGCTCACTGCATCACATCCTCCCTTCTGGGACCACACCTAGAGTAAACGTTCTAAAAAGAAGTTCGGATGAAGCTGTGGAACTGAGACAGTCCTTCACAAAATGCCTTTCATTGTTTTGTTGATGTTCTTTTGCTCGCCCTTGGACACCGCAGAGGAAAAAACAATGTAAAAATGATCTCACTAGTTTCTAATAAATGGTTTTAAGTCATTTAAATACTTGGTGTAAAGATTACCCAGGAATACCATTACTTACTGAACACATTATTCCGAATCTTTAAAAAATTTTTTAAAGCATTTAATTAGAATTACATTATTAGATCCTGCTAAGTATTTTCTTTATTTATTCATTAAACAATGAAGTGCTTTACTAAGAGAAAACAAAAGGAAGAAAGAGATTTTTTCTATTTAATCTTCTGCTAAATATTTCCATGACTTGCTAAGGATCACTTCCAAATACTTGTAAGTGTAATAAATTCAACCCCTCCTACATTAACTTGTTACTGCCTCCCTCTCTAGGAAGAAGGAAGGGAGGGTTTCATCCTCCCCAGAAGGCACTCTCTACCCTGGGCATGCGTTACAGGGGACCGGGTGTTACTGAGCCTTTGCTCCCTCCCCCGCGGGGGCTCCACCGACCTCCAGCTCCAGCCTCTCACCCCAGTCATTGATGCCAAGGGTGTCCGCATTGCTTATACGCCCTGGGTCTCTCAGCTCCAAGTGCACCCTTTATATTCTGCCCGGTGATGATGCGGCTGGGATTCTGCAGACTAATTTCTTCTGTGCCACCTGGCTTCCTGCTGGCTCTTCAGCAGGGGACAGGAAGAATGGAAGGCAGGAAAGGGGACAGGGACTTGCTCCTTCCTGTTGGTGGCTGTTCCGTCAGCCTCACCCCAGCAATGGCCTTTCACCCTGGCAGCAGTACTTAGTCCCAGGAACAGCTGGTCGGTTTCCAGCTTCTTCCCACACTCCCCAGCTCAGCTACTTGTTCCCGTCACGAGGAGGAGCGTGGGCAGTGGCCAAGCGCCCCGCCCCCCGGAGTCTGCTCCCAGCCCCACACAGCCCCTCCTCCATGCTCCTGAGACCCTCCCTCTCCTCCTAGGGCTGGCCCCAGCTCGCAGGGCCTTTCTATAGATCCCACAAGTGCTGGTTTCTGACAGTCCTAACTTCTTCCCCTTGTTCCCCAGCCCCAAATGGACTCCAGTGTTTCCTTTTGTCCTTTCAGTCTTCCAGCACCTTGTTGCCCGATTCCCTCTATTAGATGCTCTCGGGTGAAATAACTAGCGCGGGTTGCATCTTCCTGCCTGGCACTGATGTTACACCTCTACACACAAGTGCCCGTTCACAGCTCATGACGTCCTCTCCACCAGAAACATCTTTCCTCTTCCTCACCTGCAGAATGTCTGATCTGCTGTCGTGGTTCAGCTCAGGTATCACCTGCTCCCAGAATGTTACCCTCCATGCTGGCCTGCACATCTTCTCTACGTCCCAGAGCACCCTGTACATCTTTGTGACTGTACACCTTACTCCATCACTCGGGTGTTTCTACGGTCCTTTCTGCCCAGTCAATTGTCCCCAAGACAGTGTTGCAACATGGGTCACTACCTCTCCCATACTTCCGACCACACCCAGCATCTAGAATAAATATCACACATTTCTGCAGTTCGTCCAGTAGGGCACTAGCCCCCTACTGGCCGAAATGTGAACTGAATTCCTAAGAGGATCCTGGGCCCCCACAGTTGTGGGACCAGGATTCTCACAGGGGAAACACCGGGTGAAAATGGCCTCGCTGTATTCTGACAGGACACCGTTTTGCCATCAGAAAGAATCATAGGAAACGAGGATAAAAGTCAGCTTAGTGGTGACTGGGTATCATTTCCTCAAGTTATATATTAAGCATTTGATCTTAGAAGAGTAGTCTATTTAAGGACAGTCCTGAAACACCACTAGTCCTTTCTTAAGTGATGCTAAGCAAATAGTTGATAAAAATATCCACTGCTGGGCTTCCCTGGTGGTGAGTGGTTGAGAGTCCGCCTGCCGATGCAGGGGACACGGGTTCGTGCCCCGGACCGGGAAGATCCCACATGCCGCGGAGCGGCTGGGCCCGTGAGCCATGGCCGCTGAGCCTGCGCGTCCGGAGCCTGTGCTCCGCAACGGGAGAGGCCACAACAGTGAGAGGCCCGCGTACTGAAAAAGAGAAAAAAAAAAAAAAAAAAAATCCAGTGCTTGTTGCTCACAAGCACCTGGACACCGCACTATCCCACTGAATCCTAACAATGACCCTGTGAGGGCCAAATCACTAACCTACTTTGCAAAAATCCTTTTTTGCAAAAAGAAATCATTTACTAGCTTATGATGAAGAAAAAAAATGCTACTGAAAGGACGGGACTCGGGGGAAGTGAGGGAGACCTCCTTAGGAGCAAAATCTAAGGAAGCAACAAAAAAACTCAGTAATCAACACACATATGTTAATACAATATTTTTACAATATTTTTAAAAAGTCAAAATGAATATAAAAATCAATGATAAACAAGGTATGAGAAATTCACGCAAAGATCAGGTAAGTGTTGCTGATTTTTCCTTTGTTCTTGGGGTCTGATGTAGCAGCACTGCTTCCGAAACACGCACAAGATCTCAGAGCCAGTGAGATGTGGAGAAGCTGCAAACTCAGGCTCCCCAACGCCAAACCCTTATTCATCTACCGCTTACTGTATGGCCGGGGTGACCATGACATTTATCTGTAGAAGGCACAGCCTACTGTAGCTTTCTGTGCTGAATGGACTGCGATCCAGGTAGGGGCTTTCAAAGGACATGAATGATGTTCACATGTCATATGGAACTTGCTTTAAACTCTACTCAGTCTATCTCTGGTTTTCGATGCCATGCGTTTTAGGGCTAAAAGGTGCAGTTTTGACTTTATATGTACTACTTATTCATTTATTCATTCATTCATACATCCATTTGTTCAACTAATAGTCACTGAGCCCCTATTTTGTATTCAGTCTATTACCATTCTTTATTCAAGTACCTTCGGAGTTCAATGAATTAATCAGAAAAAAAATTAGCAAGGAGAGAAATTCTACCTGCCTGAGGATAACTCCCAAGGAATAAAGTAGTAAACTGTGGATGAGAAATAAAGGCAGACTACTTACGTTATAGTATTCATTTGTACCTGAAACTAGAGACCATGGAGACATCAGGTGACTTGTCTGGCTAATGGCTACTGCAGATGTATTATCTGAGTCCTGAGAATCACTGAGTTAAAGGAGTGCCCTTTTCCTCTGCTGCCTTAGTTTAAAGCAGGTCGTGACAAAATGATCACCCGGGTGCTAAAGACTGGCTTATACACCAAATGCCAGTGTGACCGCCCAGGGGTCCAATGGAGAGATGGAGTCAGCTCCCTGGCCAGTGGTGCAGCAGAGAACACGGGGTTGTGAGGTGGGAGAGGGGCACCAAGGCGCTCAGCAGGCTGAGGATGGCATCGCGCTTCACACCCTCCCAAACCCCTTTCCTTTCTGACAACCAGCATCCGCTTGCTTGGAGAGTCCAGTCGTCTGAGGTGATCACACCCAGCAGATAACCTGTAGATGGGTATTCTGTCTGTCCCACAGTAACAGCTCAGACAAATGGTAAATTCTGAGCTCTTTTAATCTTATCTCACAAATCAATCCCTCCAGCTCTCTAATCATTCTTGTTGCTCTGTGGTGACAACATTTCCATTTGTCTACCTCTCTCTGACACAGAAATGACAAGAAGCAGAGCCCAGCACAGCTGCTGGAAGGTAGCGCTGGACCCCATCTCCACGTTCTGATGTTCAGACTGAAGCAGAAGCCCCCAGACTTTGCATCTCTGCTTTAGGAACCTTCCACCAGGATCTCTTCCTAGCACACTGATTCCCGTTTTGGGAAAAAAAAAAAAAAAAAAAAAAAAGAGTGGGAGGAGGGAAACATGATATGTCAGGTTTGCAGAACAGAGGGATTTAAAATGGTCTAAAAGAAGATTCTGCCCCTGGTTCCGAAAGCCGGCACTATTACAGGGCTAAGGAAGGGGCTGTGCAGATTCCAATCAGACTACCGGGAGGGAAATACTCAGGTGCTTTGGCTTCAGGAAGTTGTTCAACATCTCTGCTACTCAGTTTTCATGTCTATTAAATGGAGATAATGCTTCCTAGTCGGTAGGGCTGCTTCAAGTTAAAGGAGATAACACAGCAAAATATTGGGCATGGTGTCTGGCATGCCTTTATTCAAGCATTCACCAATATACATTGAGTCTGTGCCAGGTATGAAGTTCTGGGGTCAGTGTACACGTGAGGCTCAGCATGGCACTGTCGTCAGTGTCATTAAAAATGATAACAATGAAAGAAGTCGTAGCATTTCCATTATCATTACGATGAAAATTATTCTGCGCATATAGCTGGCTCCGTATCAGCCTCTCAGACCACAGCCCCAGGTGGAGCTCAGTGTTTTGCAATTTTAGTGATGGAGATGAATAATGGAAACCTGAAAAGTCCTTCTAAACAGCGACAGCTCTGGCTAAGGAGAGGCCCCACGGCCTGCATTTAAATGGGACCGTCTCCACTCAACTTCCAGATGTGCATCTGCCCACCTGCATTCTGGGGAATCTCACCCAGACTCTTCCATTTTATAGGAGAGAGAACTGCTACTAAGAGAAATTAAGCGGCTCTAACTAAAGTAGGTATCATTCATCCCACAAGTATGTGTTGATACGTATAAACCGATATTGGACAAGTTATGCAGACAACAAACCATTTTTATAGCCTAAGCATTCTTCCTATATATCAAATCAACTACCTTTATGCTTACTCTTTTTAACTGGAAAACAAAATGAAAGCAATACCAGTTCAAAGAGCAAGGGCCATGCACGGCATTTCGGGAGGAATGGTGTGGAGAGGCCATGGCCATTTGTCAGGGACGTCTAATCTGCATCGTTTGCTGGCTCCGATGGAATAAGCGATGAGTCTGGAGGTGATGGTCAGAGAGAGAACTTTATGCGGAGGTGGCGGCAGTACTGTGTAGCCGTGGAGAGAGGAGCTCTCCTGGTGGGGGGCCGTGAGAGGCTGGGCTAGAACGAGACTGAAACCATCAAGGTGTAGAGTTGGAACTTGGGCTTAAGTCCGGTCAGGCAGGCGAGCTACCACCAGGAATAAGCCAAGGCTTGGAGGATCAGAAATCCATGAGAACACACTCCGATCAGAGGACGCTGCAAGCAGGGGAGCAGGAATCCCCATCAGGACCTGAACTTACTTGAGGACACAAGCTACATCATGCCCATGACACTCTCCATTTGTTGATCTCTTTTTGTTTTTTGCTGGGATGCTGAGTATGGAGAAACCTTTTCCACCGTATTAAAATGTCATTCCTTAAAAGGATTTGAATGTTATTTAAGAGATAAAGATCAAGGTAAGGGGATTAGTCATGTCCCAAATACAGACAGCAGAATCCTTTTCTTGCTTTAACAGTTACTAGGTACCAGTAATAAACAGCCTATTAGGTGCCGGACACTGGTTCTACATCCATTAACTTTAAGGCTTACTGCAAAAAGCCCTAGGAAATAGACTATGCTCTTTCTATCTCTAGATGAGTAACCTGAGGTTCAGTGAGATTAAATAACTTGCTTCAAATCACACAACCGATTAAACTTGGATCTTCACTTCAGTCTTTAGCTCCAGAGTCATACCTGGCTGCCGTTCACCTTCTAAGGGTCTTTTTCCTAAATTCCTACTAACTCAGTTATTCACTGATGCCTTCGTTCATTTACTCAACCCACAGATATTCACTAAGCACAGCAAACCTTCGGTATTAAATGCCGGATGTAGCGTGGTAAACCAGGTTATTCTTGTAAAAGCCACCTAGGCTGTGGAAGTCATGGCGGTGGCCATCCTTCAAGGGGTGGCAATGACTGGGAAGGGGCATGAGGGGGTTCTCAGATGTTCGTGGTGTTCTGCTGCTCCATCTTGGTGCTAGTTACATAGATGTGCTCAGCTTGGAAAATGTATGAAGTTGTACATTTTTATGTTTCGTGGACTTTTCTGTATGTACATAACGTTGTAGGTATACGCACACACATACACAAAGGACGCAATGAAATTGTAAACACGCAAAAACAAATAAACAAGGAAAAAAGATACTGTGTTTGGCTTTAGAAAGCTAATGCTACACAGAATTTTTTTAAAAATCACTCTTCCATACCAGAATGTCTGAAGGTACGCTATTCATATTGACGTCAGGTGTTGCTTACTTTTCTGTATACTTTGCTCGACTGTATATGTACTTAGCTTGAAGGAGTTAGGACCAAACTAGCCTTGACTCCCTCTTGCTTGTTCAGACAATTGTGTAAAATCATTGGACTAGGAGAGAGAAAGCCTGGGCTTCGTTGCTGTTCTTTACTAACCTGTACATCCAGGCATTGCCCTAAACAGTTTTAACCTGATTTCTCACAATAACACCCACAGTACAGGGTGATTTCAAGGACCACGTGTGTTTAGTAAACCTTAAAGTACTACTACTAATTCTAATTAGTCATTGTTGCTGCTTGCATCCTCAGTTCCACTAGAGACCTCTCCAAAGATACTTTTGAGTGATTCAAACAGACCTGGCAAAGCGGTGACCTGAATGCTTCTCTTTTCTCCTTATTTCCAACTTTCATCTGTCTTTCTTGAGCCATGTCCGAGGCCAAAGGGAAGGCTGATGCGAGCAACTCTGCTGGAATTGCTATGAAGAGAATTTCTATCGGACTTTCTCTCCTGAGAGCTGGAAAAGAGCCAGAAATTATCTGCAGGGCATCTTTGTCCAGACTAGAAACTGCTGGACCTTGGGACAAGCCTCTCCCACAGCGAACTGCAGGATTCTAGGTGGAAGATCGAATCCCAACATCTGCCTGGTTTGAATGGCCTGGTTCTCCCGGGTCCTCAGGAAGCCTAGGAGGAGCTGAACGTGTGGGCTGAGTCCTCCTTGCTCCTGAGGCCAGGAGGGGAAGAGGAAGTGATCCCTAGGGGGAGAGACTGCTTCACCCTCCAGCACCTAACTAGTAATTTCTGAACAAGACCTGAATCCCAATCTATTGAAAAAGAAAAATAATCTATTCAGGGAGCACCAGAAGTTAGAGAATCACATGCTCAGCGAAGTAGAGTTGTTAGAGATGACAAAGTGAATTAAATATAGATACATATTATATATATATAATATAATAGATACACAAAGAGAGATTCAAGTGCAGCACACAAGTATATCTGAAGTTTAAAAAATTGCATAATTTCTTAACCAAAAAATTCTATCGTTGAACAGAAAGAGAGAATGCCACCGTTGAGACTCAAGTTAGCTGCCTAGGATATCAGGGGCAAAGTATATCTCAAAGCACAGATTAAAAGGATTAAAAGATGACAGTCACGAGGATAGACACAGGAGTTTAACACGCAAAAAAAACCTTGTTTTATATAGAAAAAAAAACTGAGAAGAGAGAGGCAAAATCTGAGCAAATAATGGAAGAAACTTTGGGGGAGCTGAGGATAGCCCTGAATCTGAATACTGAATGGGTTCACTCTACTCCAGACTGGATTGGTAAGAAAACACATGGCTCAGCATATCGCAGTAAAATTCTGGAATTCTATGTAAACATACAATCATGTAAACTCCTACACAGAGAGTAGCTTACAGAGGGAAAGAATCAGACTGGCTTTGAACTCATGGGCAACGCAGGGAGTAGACGACAAGGATGTAAGACCCACAGATAACTGAGAGCAAAGGACGGCAGTGTGAGAATCCTGTGCTCCCTCAAGGTATCATTCACCTGTCAGAGCAAAAGAAAGTAGTTGAGACGAGGCAGCAACTCAGGGACTGCTTAATGCATACGGCCGATCTGAAGGAAACGCCAAGAGCAGCTCGGAGCAAACAAGGAATGAGGCACAACAGGGGCTTCAGGGCAAAGACGAAGGAAGAACGGGAGAAAGAAATCAGCACCTCTCTGGTTCCTCCCAGAGCTGAGCTGACGAGGAGAGCTTGCCCCGGAGTGTGTTTAAATCCATCCTCGGCAAGGAAGGCAAGTACACTCCACCCACATACATAGCAAAAGATAAAAACTGTCCAGAATGCTGCATCAAAACCTAGAATTTCAGGTTGGGAGGAAAGAAAGTGGCGGAAGCAAGCAAAGAATAGCAAAGACTCGATGTGTGGTAAGGGGGGGTGGGGTGGGGGGGAGGAAGGGACGTTTTCCAAGCATCATGTCTAGTCGGGGAGGATTGGAGAAAAAAGCATTTTTCTAGATGAGAGTCAATCCTAGTGTAGAGGTTATATTTTACGTTGTTTTCAAATAATAGGGAGCAAATATGTGTCTGATTGTGTCAGCAAAGAAGACTACAACTGTTAATAATACAGAATGGAACTTCTAAAAATACAAAAGGGGAAACGAAGGATGAATAGTCATTAAGATGTAATAGGTGTATATCTATGTATCTATCAATGTGTCTATGTACCTATCTTGTACCTATGTATGTGTGTATCTATCTATTATCTCTCTATCATCTATCTATGTATGTATCTATTATCTATCATCTGTCTGCCTTATACAATATAGTCAATTGTATAAAACAAAATTATCCATGATGCAAGAGACACTTGATAAAAATAGGTATAATAGGAAAGAGTAATACAACTTTCCTAGAATTTGGCACACTTCGTAGACAAAAAGTGATAAAAAGATAGAAGAACTGAAGAATATAGTCAATAAAATTGACCTCACATGTACTCTTACACTCTTATATGTTATATTTAGATAGTATTAATTTATATACGTACAAGGTGTCATTTAAAAAACTAATCTTGCACTCGACTACAAGGAAACTTCAAGACATTTTTAAAATAAAAGATTTTACAGGCAGCATTCTCTAATCAAAATTCCTTAAATTAGGGCTTCCCTGGTGGCGCAGTGGTTGAGAGTCCGCCTGCCGATTCAGAGGACGTGGGTTCGTGCCCCGGTCCGGGAAGATCCCACATGCCGCGAAGCGGCTGGGCCCGTGAGCCATGGCCGCTGAGCCTGCGCGTCCGGAGCCTGTGCTCCGCAACGGGAGAGGCCACAACAGTGAGAGGCCCGCGTACCGCCAAAAAAAAATTCCTTAAGTTAGAAATAAATAATGAAAGCATGATGGAAAACCTTTACCTAGAAAATAAGAAACATATCCCAGATCATCTTTGGGTCAGAAAATGTAATTGCAAGTTATCAAAAAGCAAGATAAATTAAAATATCTCACATCAAGTCTATGGAACACCAGGAAAAATGTATCCTTAATTGTCTTTATTATTAATGAAGAGAGATGAAAAATGGATGAACTAAATAACTGTCTTAAGAAATTAGAGAAAGAACAACAAAAGAAGCAAACACACCTAGGAAGAAGGGATCAACATGGATGCAATCATAAATTCATTTAAAAAAACAAATAAAAAAAGAGAAGGGAAAAACTCCAAAGTCAGCTCATTGAAAAGTCCTTTGTGAGCCTGATTAAGAAGAAAATGGCAAAAGCAAATATAGGCACAATTAAGAGTGAGGACATAGAAAGAAGAAGAGAAAAATACTGAGTCCGTACAAACTAAAGCATTTTAAGAGAACAGTACATGAAACTCAACAGCAACGTGGACAAGATGTACATCCTAGCGAAATCCAAATGTACAGAAAATTCCCCTCAGAAGTGGAAACCCTGAACAGATCAAATTAAACACCTGCTAGTTTTAATAGGAATCAGGACCAGATGGGCTCACAGTTGAAGTTTAACTAACCGTTAAATTCCAGTGGTATTTGAAATATTCCAGGTTACAGGAAAAAAAAGAAAAAAAGAATTTCCAAATTTGTTTTATAAATCCAGTATTACATTAATACCAAAACCTAATAAAAATATTAGAAATCCATTTCACTCTTGCATATAGACACAATTAGTAAAATATTAACAGAATTGAGCAATTAACTAAAAAATATTATATTGTAATAAAGTATGGCTTTCTCCTGGGGCCAGGGGGACTCCAAGTAAAACTCTAATAGAATCAAGAGATTACTGGAAATTAGAATTGGTTGAGAGCAGCAATTTCAGCTTAGGACCTTTGAAAAATTCTCTCTCTACCTTAACGAGTGTAGTTTCTGTAGTTAATTAGAGGTTTGGTTTTAGCTCTCAAAGACGATAGTGAGTGCAGATTTGCTCACAGAATGACATATGCATGGATGTTTACAGAAACACAGAGTTTATATAATTCTCTTTGTGTCCTTCCATCACTTTAAAAAGAAAAGCACATGACAAAGCTCAATGGACAGGAATAGTCTATGGCCAACAGACTGGATGGACCTCTATGTATGCCTCTCCAGCCCTGTATCTAACTTCTCTTGGTAGCCAGCACTTATGATGGAATAGTCTCCTGCAGGTGCAATCTCTAATTTAAATGTTACCAATTAGAGCTGGACCTTAACACAGTTCGGAATTCTCCTTTCATATTTAACTAACATGATAAATCTAAAAGATCAATCTCACCTTTGTACTTATTGAGCTCTTTAAGAGTGCTTTGCTTATTTTTTCAAAATTCCCAGTGCCCGTTACCGTTTCTCGATCTCCTTGGTTTCTTGCGGGTGCTCAGAAATCATCTGGGACATTAAATTATGCTGAACTAAAGTGTGCCTTCCTCGAGTCTCTGTTTGACTTTAATAATGAATAATCTCAAGAAGCATCCAAACCTGGGCGTCTCAGCATCACTTTTACCAAAATTGCAGACACTGTATTTGCAAGGCATTCATGAGCACAAATATGTTCAAACATCCCTAACCCCAAGGCACAGGTGAAGCTCTCAGCGTGCTCACGTTGGCAAACACGTCAAGATGCAGGCTGTCCGAAAGCTAGACATGCCACATTTTTAATGCTCAAGTCACTTTGATGAGCAACGAGGTCAGCTATAAGACTTCTCTTAAATGTTTTCAAGCTAAAGACATTTTTTTCCAGGTTGTGTAAAACTTTGAGGTCTTAACCAAGCCCATGCTTAAATACTTTAGAAGACAGAAAGCTCTTCCCTGAAGAAAACGCTGGCTCTACCTGAAAGAAACCCTGCTGTCCCCACCTGTTCTAAAGCGAGATAGCCTTCTGTCTGGCTCTTCACCTTTCACAACCGAATGACATCTTCCTCCCCGTCTGTTACGGGAAGCATATGGCCATCCCAGCAACATAGGATGCTTTGCACTCCAGGCACTTGTTAAAGGATGCAATCATAAATTGTCAGTTTCAGCATCAGACAGAGGCTCTCCTAATACATCTGATATGAGGAAGACAGTTTAATAGGCATATAAACTATTTTTTCCCCTTTATTCCCTTCCAGTGCTACTACCTCTGTATTAAGTTAGATGATCAGAAAGTGAGGCCTTAACCTTGTGTCCCAAACTGACCATTTATTATCATAGCGTCACCTCCTCTGCCCTCTTGGGCACAAGGACAGTTTCTATGAGCAGAGTTTCTGACTTTTTGAAAAAACTCTCTTCAAGATACCATTTACCTCATTACCAAAAGTTCACCGTCCCCATAATAAAGTCTGTCTTGATTTCTGCTCCGGAAACACATTTTCTATCAGAAAATTGTCCTGCTTTCTTTCAGTGGAAAAGGATAATTAAGTAATACTACATAATTTCTTTGTTAGCTTTAGCTGCCAAAGGCTCAATTGTAAAATTAGCTTTCCCGGGTATCTGGAAGGATCGACTCTTTCATTTCTGAGACTTTTTCTGATCTTTTTTAAATCTCTGTTTCATCGCACGCTACGTTTAACGTGCTAAAATTCATATAATCTTGATATTTGCTTCTGCTCTGGCTTTGGCTTCACCACAGCTCAGGTGCTGTCATTCTGGCGGGCTTGCCTGGCCCCCTCCTATGGCTCGTGCTCTTGTATAACAAGACGAGAGGGCTGTACAGTTCAGCTCCAGCAAGACTGATAAAGAAAATTGTAAATCTTAATTCTAACGCGCAGGCTGATCATCCCTTGCTGTTTTTTGTTCGTTTGTCTGTTTTGTTTTTGATGATGAATCCAGTGTCTTTGGTAAAAGGAATCCTACATATGTATATATACAGCCAGGGAGATTTAGGACTGTAGTCTCTGTAGATTCTGATTATATTTTGTAGAGCTGACTAGGTTGCTCGTAAAGAGTACTTACATACTACTGCAAGGGCAATAAAAGTGGGTAAAACGAATATGTTAATTCGTTTATTCTGATGAAAATTTGAATACATGAATTCAGAGAGAGAGAATTTAGAAAATACAGAAAGACCAAAAAGAGAAATTTAAAACCATCTGTAAACTCACTCCTGTCAACTTTATTAAGGTATATTTTACATATGATAAAATGCAACCGTTTAAAAGTGTACAGTTCAATGACTTTTGACAATTATATACACCCATATAAGTACCACCAAAATCAGGCTTTAGAACATTTCCCAAACCTCTCCGAATTAGCTCATGTCCCTTTCCAGTGTATGTCACCAACCCTCCCTCTACTTTCCGCCCTCCGACTCTGATGCCAGGCATCTCACTGTAGCTTGGTTCTGCCATTTCTAGAACGTCATGGGATTGAAATCCAGTAACATGTTCTTCTTTGTGTCTACAGCACGATGCTTTGGGATTCATTCATTCTGTTTTGTGTATCAGTATTTCAGTACTCAATAGAATTCCAACTTACAGCTATCATACAAATTTTTTATCCATGCACTTTTTGATGGACATTTGAATTATTACCAGTTTGGGGCTATTATGAATGAAACTGCTCTGAACATTTGAGTGCAAGTCTTTGTGTGGACAATTTTCATTTACCTTAGGTAGATACCTAGGGATTGATAGGTCATATATTACGTGTATATTTACTTTTATAAGAAACTACAAAATTGTTTTCTGAGGTGATTGCATAATTTTATACTCCTAACAGCAATATACGAGAGTTCTACTTTTCTCACATCCTATTAACACTTTCTTTTTTGGTCTTTTAAATTTTATCCTTTCAAGAAGGTGGGAAGTCGTACTCTTCGCTGTTTTAATTTGCATTTGCTTGATGGCTTGTTTGATGCTGAGAATCTCTTCATTTGATTATTGACATTTCATAAATCTTCTCTTGTGAAGGAGTTTTTAAACATTGGGCCATCAAAAATTATGTTATTTGACCACTTACTATTAAATTGTAAGATTGGTTTATAAATTATGAATATAAATCATTTGTCAGATACATGCACTAAGAATATTTTCTTCCATTCTGTGGCTTGCCTTGCTATATTCTTACACTTCTAAAGAGTAAAATATTACAATTTTGATCAAATTCAATTTATTAGTTTTTTTCTTTTGGTTTACACTTTATGTGTCAGATCTAAGGACTATTTACCTACCCACAGGGTCATGAAAATTTCCTCCAACTTTTTTCTAGAAATTTTTTAGTTTTCATTTTTACATTTAGATCTGTGGTTCATTGAGTTCAGTTTTGTGCCAGATACGAGGTAAGGATGGATTTTTTTTCCATATTGATATCCAGATTTTTAGTACTATGCATTGAAAAGGCAATCTTTTCCCCTCACTTAATTTTCGTGGCACCCTTGTTAAAAATCAGCTGATTACATGTATATGGCTATTCTAAATCAGCTTATCGATTTCAATAAAAAATCATGCAGAGATTTTGATTGGAATTTTGGTGAACCTATACATATATATATATATATATATATACATATGTAAAATTTGGGAAGTATTGAATATTGACATCTTAAGTGTACCGTCTTCCAATTCATGTGTATGGTACATCTCTTCTCTTTTATTCAAGTTTTCTTTAATTTCTCTCAGCAATGTTTTGTAGTTTCAAGTGAATAAGCATATGTATGTAAAAATACATGTTTTTAAAAATCCATATCTAAATATTTCATGATTATTTTGATGCTACTGTAAATGAGACTTTTTAGAATAGAATTTTCCCATTCATTATTAGTGTACAGAAATAAACTTGGTTTCTGTACATTGATCCTGTATTATACAACCTTTCTAAATTCTGAGGCTCAAAGTGAGGGATGAAAAAAAATTCCACATTAAAGAAAACCATAAGAAACCAAGGGTAGCTATACTTATATCAGGCAAAATTAAACAAATAAGTTTAAGTCAAACTGACAAAACTTTAGCTAGACTTACAAAGAGAGAGAGAGAGAGAGAGACAAGAACTCAAATAAATAAATTCAGAAATAAAAGACATTACAACTGATACCACAGAAATATTTTTAAAAATGATGAGACTATTATGAGCAATTATATGACAAAAAATTGGACAACTTAGCAGAAATGGATAAATTCCTAGAAAAACACTACCTCCCAAGTATGAATCATGAAGGATTAGAAATCTGGACAGAACAATAACAAGCAAGCAGATTGAATCAGTAACCAAAAATTTCCCAACAAAGAAAAGCCCAGGACCAGATATTTTCACTGGTGAATTGTACCAAACATATTAAGAATTAATACCAATTCTTCTCAAAACCTTCCCAAAAAATGAAGAGGAGGGATATTCTTAAAATCATTTTATGAGGCCAGAATTACCCTAATACTAAAGCCAGTTAAGGATATTACAAGAAAACTATAGGGCAATATCCCTGATGAATGCAAAATTTTCAACAAAATACAAGCAAACCAAATTTAATAGCACATTAAAAGAATGATATACTATAATCAAATGGAATTTACCCCTGGATTCAAGAATAGTTCAACATATACAAATCAATAAATGTGATATGCCACATTAATAGAATGAAAGATAAAAATCATAGGTCATTTCAATAATTGCAGAAAAGTATTTGACAAATTCAACCTCCAATCATGACAAAAGTTCTAAACAAATTGGGTATAGAGGGACAATACCTCAACATAATAAAGGCCATATAAGATAAACACACAGATAAAAACATATGCAATTGTGAAAGGCTGGAAGCTCTCCTTCAAAGATCAGAAAAAAGACAAGGGTGTCTATTTTCACCACTCCTATTCAACATGATATAAGAAGTCCTAGCCAGAGCAATTAAGCAAGAAAAAGAAACAAAAGGCATCCAAATCAGAAAGGAAGTAGTAAAATTGCCTGTTTGCTGATGATATGATCTTGTGTATAAAAAATCCTAAAGACTCCACAAAAACAAAACAAAACAAACTGTTAGACCTAATAAACAGATTCAGTAAAAGTTCAGGATACAAAATCAACGTACAAAAATTAGTTGCATTTCCATCTACAGATTCAGTGCAATCCTTATCAAAGTACCAATGGCATTTTTTACAGAACGACAACAAAAAAATCTCACAATTTGTATAGAAACACAAAAGACCCCAAATAGCCAAAGCAATCTTGAGAAAGAAAAATGGAGCGGGAGGAATCAGGCTCCCTGACTTCAGACTATACTACAAAGCTTCAGTAATCAAGACAGTATGGTACTGGCACAAAAACAGAAATATAGATCAATGGAATAGGATAGAAAGCCCAGAGATTAACCCACACGTATCTTATCTTTCATAAAGGAGGCAAGAATATACAATGGAGAAGACAGCCTTTTCAATGAGTGGTGCTGGGAAAACTGGACAGCCACATGTAGAAGAATGAAATTCAAACACTCTCTAACACTATACACAAAAATAACTTCAAAATGGATTAAAGACCTAAATGTAAGGCCAGACACTATGAAACTCTTAGTGGAAAACATAGGCAGAACACTCTATGACAAAAATCACAGCAAGATCCTTTTTGACCCACCTCCTAGAGAAATGGAAATAAAAACAAAAATAAACAAATGGGACCTAATGAAACTTAAAAGCTTTTGCATGGCAAAGGAAGCCACAAACAAGATGAAGCAACAACCTTCAGAATGGGAGAAAATATTTGCAAATAAAACAACTGACAAAGGATTAATCTCCAAAATATACAAGCAGCTCATGTAGCTCAATACCAAAAAAACAAACAACACAATCCAAAAATGGGCAGAAGACCTGAACAGACGTTTCCCCAAAGAAAACATACAGATTGCCAACAAACACATGAAAGGATGCTCAACATCACTAATCATTAGAGATATGCAAATCAAAACTACAGTGAGGTATCACCTCACACAAGTCAGAATGGCCATCATCAAAAAATCTACAAACAATAAATGCTGGAGAGGGTGTGGAGAAAAGGGAACCCTCTTGCACTGTTGGTGGGAATGTAAATTGATACAGCCACTATGGAGAACAGTATGGAGGTTCCTTAAAAAACTAAAAATACAACTACCGTATGACCCAGCAATCCACTACTGGGCATATACCCTGAGAAAACCATAATTCAAAAAGAGTTGTGTGCCACAATGTTCACTGCAGCGCTATTTACAATAGCCAGGACATGGAAGCAACCTAAGTGCCCATCGACAGATGAATGGATAAAGAAAATGTGGCACATATATACAATGGGATATTACTCAGCCATAAAAAGAAATGAAATAGAGTTGTTTGTAGTGAGGTGGAGGGACCTAGAGTCTGTCATACAGAGTGAAGTAAGTCAGAAAGAGATAAACAAATACTGTATACTATCACGTATATATGGAATCTAAAAGAAAAAGGTTCTGAAGAACTTAGGGGCAGGACAGGAATAAAGACGCAGACATAGAGAATGGGCTTGAGGACCTTGCGGGGCGGGAAGGGTAAGCTGAGACGAAGTGAGAGAGTGGCATTGACATATATACACTACCAAATGTAAAATCGAGAGCTAGTGGGAAGCAGCCACATAGCACAGGGAGCTTAACTTGGTGCTTTGTGACCTAGAGGGGTGGGATAAGGAAGGTGGGAGGGAAAGATGCAAGAAGGAAGGGATATGGGGAAATATGTATACGTATAGTTGATTCACTTTGTTATACAGCAGCAACTAATCCAACAATGTAAAGCAATTATACTCCAATAAAGATGTTAAAAAATAAATCAAACAATTAGTTGCATTTCCATACAATAACAATGAGCTATCTGAAAAACAAATAAAGGAAAAGATATTATTTACAATATGATCAAAACCAATAAAATACTTAGAAATAAATTTAACCAAGAAAGAGAAATTTCTATACACAGAAAACTATAAAACACTGATTTAAAAAATTGAAGAAGACAACAATAAATGGAAAGATATCGTGTGTTCACGGATTGAGTTAATATTGTTAAAATGTCCATATTACCCAAAGTCATCTATAGATTCAATGCAATACCTATCAAAATTACAATGTCATTGTTCATGAAAACAGAAAAACTTTCCAAAAATTTGTACAGAATCACAGAAGACCCCATGTATCCAAAGCAATCCTAAGAAAGAAGAACAAAGCTGCAAGCGGCATACTACTTGATTTCAAACTATACTGTAAAGCTAAAGGAATCCAAACAGTATGGTACTAGCATAAAAAATAGACATATAGACCAATGGAACAGAATCAAGAGCTAAGAAATAAACTCATGCATATACAGTCAATTAGTATTGACATGGGAACTAAGAATACTCAGTGGAGAAATGACAATCTCTTTAATAAATGTTACTGGAAAACTGAATATCCACATGTTAAAGAATGAAATGAGACCCCAATATTATACCACTCACAAAAATTAACTCAAGATGGATTAAGGACTTAAATGTAAGACCCGAAACGATAACATTCCTAGAAGAAAATGTAGGGAAAATGTCCTTGACATTGATCTTGGCAATGAATTTCGGATATGACACCCAAAGCAAAAGCAACAAAAGCAGAAATCAACAAATAGAACTACATCAAACTAAAAAGCTTCCATACAGCTAAGGAAACAATCAACAAAATAAAAAAAAGACAATGTACATAATAGGATAAACTATTTCCTAGCGATATACCCGATAAGGGGTTAACATTTAAAATATACAAGGAACTCATACAACTCAATAACAAAAAACAAACCAAAAACCCCCACAAAATTTGATTTAAAAACAGGCAGAGGACTTGCATAATTTTCCAAGGAAGACATACAAATGGCCAAGAAGTATGTGAAACGGTACTTAATATCACTAGTCTTCAAGGAAATGCAAATCAAAACCACAATGAGATATGACCTTACACCTGTTAGAATGGCTGTTTTCAAAAACAAGAGGTAACATGATGCAGAGGGTGTGGAGAAAAGGGAAGCCTCATGCATTGTGGGTGGGAATGTAAATTGGTGCAGCCACTATGGAGAACAGTACGGAGATTCCTCAAAAAATTAAAAATAGAACTACCATATGACCCAGCCATCTCACTTTGGGTTCTATATCTGAAGGAGATGAAATCACTGTCTTGAAGAGATATCTGTACCCCCATGTTCACTGCAACCTTATTCACAATAGCCAAGCTATAAAAACATCCTAAGTATCCATCAAGGAGTGAGTGGATACAGAAGATGTGACATATGTGTGTGTGTGTGTGTGTGTATATACACACACACACACATTTATATTTATAATGGAATATTATTCAGCCCTGAGAAAGAAGGAAGTCCTGACATTTCGGATACATGGATGGACCTTGAGGGCATTATGTCAAGTGAAATAAGTCTGACAGAGAAAGACAAATACGGTATGATCTCACTTATATGTGGAATGTAAACACATAGGCCTCTAGAAACAGAGAACAGAATGGTGATTTCCAGGGACTCAAGGGTGGAGTAAATGGGGAGCTGTTGGTCAAACTGTGTAAACTTTTATCTATAAGGTGAATAAGTTCTGGAAACCTCATGTACAGCATCGTAAATATAGTTAACAATACCATATTGTATACGTGAAAGTTGCTATAAAAGTAGAGCTTTAATGGTCTC
Organism: Neophocaena asiaeorientalis asiaeorientalis; assembly: GCF_003031525.2. Classification (NCBI taxonomy): domain Eukaryota; kingdom Metazoa; phylum Chordata; class Mammalia; order Artiodactyla; family Phocoenidae; genus Neophocaena; species Neophocaena asiaeorientalis. The sequence continues at coordinate 1,525,470 of NW_020174430.1, read as the reverse complement.
ACTATAACGACAACAAGAACAACAACAGAATGGTAATATGTGTGGTGGAATATGTATTAACTAACCTTATGGTGGTAAACGTTTCTCAATACGTATGTGTATCAAATCATAACACTGTACACCTTAAACTTACAAAATGTTACGTGTCAATTATATCACAATAAAGGTAGAAAATATTCAGTCCTAAATATTTCATGTTTTTGATGCTAATGTAAATGGGATTTTTTAAATCGAATTTTCCAATTCATCACTAGCATAGAGAAATAAATTTGATTTCTATATATTGATCCTGTATCATCCAGCCTTGCTTAATTCACTTATTTATACTAGCATTTTGTTTTTAGATTCCTTCAGATTTTCCAAGTATGCAATCATGTCATCTATGAATTCAGACAATTTAACATCTTTCTTTCCAACCTGTATATATTTTATTCTTTTTCTTACATTATTTCACTAGCTTGGACATACAGTTCAATAATAAATAGTAGTGAGAGCAGACATTCTTTCCTTGTTTCAGTCTTGGGGGAAAACGCTCTGTCCTTTCCCACTATGTATGATGATAGCATTCTGTAGATGCCCATGTCAGATTGAGAGAGTTATCTTCTTGTCTGAGTTTGCTGAGTGTTTATCATGCATAGATGTTGAATTTTACAATGCTTTTTCTGTATCTATTGAGTTTTTTCCCCTTTATGTTGTTACTATGGAAAGTTATATTGATTGATTTTCAAATGTTAAATCAACCTTGTATTCCTAGGATAAAATCCAGTGGTCATAACGAATTATCACTTTCATATATTTCTGGATTCAGGATTTTTGTGTCTATGATTATATGTGATTTTGGTTTTTAACTTTTTTAATCTTTGGTAATTTCTTTGGTTCTGATATCAATGTAATGCTGTCCTGATGAAATTGACTGAGAAGTATTTTATATTTCTCTATTTCCTGAAATTGTTTTCATAGGTTTGATATTATTTCTTCCTTAACTATTTGATATAATTAACCAAGGAAGCCATATAGGCCTTGAGTTTTATTTGTAGGACCATTTTAAACTATGCATTTAATTTCTTTACTATATTATATTATAGTAATATCTTATTAATATATATGTATCATTTTTGTTTTTCAAGGAATTTTCCATTGCATCTAGGTTGTCAAATTTATTGGCATATTATACATCCTTATCATCATTTTGTTGTCTGTAGAAGCTGTAGTAATACCCTCCTTTCCATCTCTCTTTTGATAATTGCTGTCTTCTGCTCTCTTCCCTGAATTCCCCTCATGTCTGATAATGTCGCTCCATGCTAGGTGGTCAGAACTCGAGGATTTCCCAGCCCTTTTCCAATTCCAGAAATTAGACCACTGAGAAATCCCTGACAGTTCTTTTCCTGTCTGTGTGAAGGTCCACTTTTTGCACGAGTCCCTTAGTATTCACCAACAAAATCATGGGGACCCCCTCTCGATTTCTGAGGCTCTTTGTCCATGCACTTCCCTCTTCCCAGGCTCCCCAACCTCGCTGGACACTTATCTCTATTCAACTCAGCAAAACTGATGTGCTTCTAGAAAATGCTTCTAAGCCGAAATCAAAGTGAATCCTAGGGTTCACCTCATCTGCTTTCATGTTTTCAGGGATCACGGTCCTCACCACTGATTGTTGTCCAACGTCTGAAAAACATCGATTCATATGGTACGTACCATTTTTTAGTTTTTGTTATAGCAGAAGGGAATTCTGGTACCAATTAATCTTTTACGGCCAGAGGCAAAATTCTGGAAGCCTCACTATCAACTTTTGGATGTTTGTGGGATTCCTTTCAATATTTTATTAATTAAGTCAACAGAATCTTATGTAGCATTTGCTACAGTGCCAAGCATTTAACAATTATAGATTCATATATAATATAACATTTAGACTGGGTTCCTATAGATCCCTACGTTCTTTTTTTTTTTCATTTATTTCACCTGGTGTTTGCTAAATGGTTTCTTTTTCTGTAAATTAAAGTGTTTACTTATTTATAAATGTTTATTTATTATATGTATGTTGTTCTCAATTAGCAAGCTATGTTCTCAGAGGACACAAATTCTCCTTAGGTAGGAATTGTTTTTCTTTCTACTTTTAAAATTTTTTTGAATTTTATTTTTTTATTTTTTATACAGCAGGTTCTCATTAGTTGTCTATTTTATACATATTAGTGTACACATGTCAATCCCAGTCTCCCAATTCATCCCACGCCCCCCCCCCACCCTGCTTTCCCCCCTTGGTGTCCATACGTTTGTTCTCTACATCTGTGTCTCTATTTCTGTCTTGCAAACTGGTTCACCTGTACCATTTTTCTGGATTCCACATATATGCGTTAATATACGATATTTGTTTTTCTCTCTTACTTCTTTCTACTTTAATTCTTTCATTTCTTTTTTCTTCACGTTTTAATTTGGAAAAAGAATTCTCAAATGTGTTCTCTGCATCACTGATTAAATTTTAGAGAGCTATTTCCATCCTATCCCCTTTCTCTTGAATTTTAGTTTCCTTAAATACTTCTTGATTATGTTATATTCCATATATATATATATATATATATACACACAGTATTTATATACATAGTATCCATGTGTACACATAATATATGTGCAAGTATTACTGAATATTTATTTCCCCTCTGTAGTAGAACTCAGTAATTTCTTCGGAAACCTTTTTCCATCTATGGCAGAAGCAGCTTCTGGCCAGCAGGACGTGTGCTGTAACCTTTTGTAGTATACTGTTGTCGCTGGGAAGTGGCTGCCCAGACAGAGACCACACGTGCCAGCCGCCTCACCATGAGTGCAGCCATTCACTCAGTGCTAGTGGAGTGAAGTCTGAGAACAAGTAATTAGCCCCACTCCCAAGGCTGCTCCACAAAGGGGAGAGCTGCCCCACTCCTCTCTCCTGGCTGGAGGCTGAAGAAGTGGAGGCCCTGGGACAGGACAGAAGGAACATGGACCCGTGCATCACCGTGTGGAGAAGAGCCAGCCTTTCATGACCCAGAAACACCTGCCCTGGAATTTGTATGCAAAAATAACTTTTACTTAGTTATGCCACTAAAAGGTGAGGATTTGATTCTTGCAGCTGCTAGCATTACCTGAAACAATACGGACAGCAGGGGCTTGAAGTAGGTGCTGCCATAATACATCTAAAATATCTGACAAGAGTTTAGCAGTTTTGCAGTAGGTAGGGAGGAAACAGATCAAGCAAGCTGGAAACCCCTGCTCTGCTGCAGTGAAACATTTGGTAAAACGGTCACCCTTGTTAGCGTGGAAGGCAGACCCGGTGCCTACTGAGTCTGTGCGTCTTGGAAAAGTGCTTGGAAAGAGCCAGATGCTAGCATATGCTGATCTTCCCTTGCTGTGTTTGGCAAGGTATTTCAAGAAGGAATGAGCTGGTTTGCAGACGAAAAGGAACAGAAGAAAAAAAGTCTCAGAAATTTGGAGTTGCACGGGTTTGAAACTGCTTCTAGAGGACAAACAGTGGGAAAGAAGGCTAAATCTTTGAGCCCCCGAGACCCATTAAGACTTCTCAATTAAACATAGCGACACAGCCCTGCAGCTAGAGCCAGAGTAAGCCGTCCACCCCGAGACTGTTGTTCCAGAGAGCCTCAAATTACCTACCATTACCTTAACAGAGAGGGGCATAGAGGGGGAGGGGTGAGCAGAGAAATACAGCAGGCACAGGTATTTTTTCAGAAAAGAGCATTTGGTGTGAGTTGCCATGACGCTGGCTGGAAACGGTGAGCAGTGAGGGTTATCTTTGTCAAAGCGCTTATTCTGTCCTAACCAACACACCGTCCCAAAGAGTCACCAACTTGTTATGCACGACTCCCCCGGCAGCTGGCGCTGGCTCACGTCCATGTCACATCACCGTTGCTTACTTGGCACGGAAGCCTTCATTTGGCCATAGGCATCGAGTTGACTGAGTTTCTTATATTCCTGTGTATTCTAAACTAAAGGCTCCTAGAGGAAATAGACCAAGTACATGCAATTCTTTTCATGGTGTGCCTAAGTTACGTGTGTCACGTACCAGGCATTTCTCCATGACCATTCCTTTTGGATGGAAGAGATGATCAAAGCTGCTATCTGGAAGAGATGTTCCCTAAATGCAAATCTTCAGGTGCTGTCAGGGGAGGGAGGAAGGAAATCATGGGTCAGATGTTTTCCTTTGGGGATTTTTATCAAGCAAGGAAAACTAAAATGATAAAATTTTCAGTTGTGTGGGTTCGTATCTAAAAAATCATCAAAATTTCATCTCATCTTTGCCTGGCAAAGAAGCCCACCTCCAGGGAGGAAACACAGGACCGTTTTTCTTGTTAAGCAAGTGCTGTACGCAGCAAAAAGTGACCTGATATTACACTGCTAACCAAGGGAACTAATAAATAAAGGTGCCAACCGCAGCTGAGGAGTAATGCTCCCTAGCTAGTATTTTCAGGGGACTGGCCCCATGCAAAGTGTCGTCAGGTATTTTTCTAAGATGTAGCTGACTGTGTTTTGTAAGTTACAGATTAGCTGGAGGTGTAGCCCTCCCCCCAGAGGGACCCTGTGGTGAGCTCCAGTCCAGGGACATAGAACAAAAGCAGTGCTGAGACTGACCGTAAACTGGGCAAGCATCCACCTTCAGAGTGGTTATTTCCAACTCCCATACAGACAAAATTCCCTGAGAGATGTGCACTGCTGAGCCCTATGAATGTGTACAGGGAAGGGAGAGGAAGATAAAATGGAAGGGAACATACGTACCCTTTTCTCATGAGACATCAAGGGATTTCTCTCAGCAGTTTTGAAATCTGAGTCTCCCCAAAAAGCTACAGGCATCTTAGGAGGGAAAGGAGCCCACTGTAGTACTCAGATCATTAATGATACACTTCTATTGAATGCTGAGACGCAATTATTTTCACCTGAAGTTTAATGCATTCCTGGAAACCACAAGGAGAACCGCTCTGAAGAATGTCCCTTAATGGCAGGTGATAGAAAAAAAATTCTTGCTACAATTCTTGGCACCTAGACAATTACCTAAACCAGAGATAGAAAATTCTATTTGGAGCCAAAAATATGACCTCTTCATTTATTCCACATGCCAGGAATACATCTGTGGCAAGTAGATGTTCTATCAGCCTGGCTGGAATGATACAGATAGAGAAGACTATTCCAGAAAGCAGAGGTGGGGAAATGTATATCATTCTGCCAAAAAGAAGGATGGTTAGGCAACTGTCAAAAATGACTTCTCTAGCTCGTTAAGAAAGTATGTGCAATTGTGTGAGAAGTCAAAGGCTAGTGTGAGTGCTAAGAATGGACATCCCCAAGGGCAAGACAGAATGGGGAGGGGGAAGAAATGAAAACGTGTATCCGTGGCGTCCCTAGGATGGTGCTTTGGAAGAAGAAATTGAGGTTGTAAGGGGCAAAACCCAGTGCCTAAGGGGCGGGAAGCTTAATAAAAGCTATTGAGATAAAGGAAAGCTCTTGGAACAGATGGGTTTCCCACTGACATTTATGAAGAATTCACTGTCGATTAAGTACACTGAGCTTGGTAGAAGGTTTCAGAGCAATTTTAGGAAAATGGAAGGAGGCAAAGTCAATGACACCAAGGCTATTGACTCTTTTGTTTAAAAATGGCAGGACAGAAGATGTCAGGAATCGGAAGTCCTTCACACTATTGAATTCAGGCTTTAAAACACTTGTGGGGGGCTTCCCTGGTGGCGCAGTGGTGGAGAGTCCGCCTGCCGATGCAGGGGACATGGGTTCGTGCCCCGGTCCGGGAAGATCCCACATGCCGCGGAGCGGCTGGGCCCGTGAGCCATGGCTGTTGAGCCTGCGCATCCGGAGCCTGTGCTCCGCTAAGGGGCAAAACCCAGTGCCTAAGGGGCGGGAAGCTTAATAAAAGCTATTGAGATAAAGGAAAGCTCTTGGAACAGATGGGTTTCCCACTGACATTTATGAAGAATTCACTGTCGATTAAGTACACTGAGCTTGGTAGAAGGTTTCAGAGCAATTTTAGGAAAATGGAAGGAGGCAAAGTCAATGACACCAAGGCTATTGACTCTTTTGTTTAAAAATGGCAGGACAGAAGATGTCAGGAATCGGAAGTCCTTCACACTATTGAATTCAGGCTTTAAAACACTTGTGGGGATTGTATGGTGAGTCCAGCCGTCATAGCAGACAGAATGATACATGAGGACCCAGACCTTGTAATAAAGGAAGAGCACGCACCGCTTAGCCACCGTAAGTGAAGAGCGGAACACGTGAGGTTGGGACATAATCAGGTTACCCGGCATTCTTGGATAAAGACAAGACGGTGGGTGGCTTTGGGATGCTAACGTTATGAGTTTGAGGTCACACATTAGCCACGTGAGGATGAGGGTCCTCAGAAAGGGGAGACACAGACAGGAGACAAGGTCAAGGTGCCCTCCCAACTGTTTGCTGCAGGGGTTAATCATGCATTTCTGATTTTAAAATGTATTGATATGAGGCTAACGCTGAGAAGAGGGATACAGAAAATTCTGAGCAGTGACGTATGTGGGACATCGGTGACGTGGGAAACTCAGATGGCGGTAACTGCACCTCTCTGCCCGTGGAAAGTCCATGAGTACGATTGTTGAATGGCTGTATTAGGATGGAAGGAAAGTGAGCACAGACATCCCCTGCTTAGTTACACCAGCCCACCAGCTGCTCTGCAGACACGTCTTGGAGGATGTCACAGCCATAAACCTCTCTCCCCTTCATCTCTCTGCAAATCTCTGTCTTCCATTACGTCTCATCTCAAATATCCCTCCTCTCTATATTCTATATTCCATTCCTCCTCAGATAGAATTACCTGTTCCCGCCTCTCTGATCGCCTGGTATTTGCTATAAATGACGTGTGTCAGTTTCCTCTTGTTGCAGAACAAATGACCATAAACTTAGCATCGTAAAACAGCGCGCGTTTACTAATTCACGATCTCCGTGGGTCGGGAGCCCTTACGCTTTAGCTGGGTGGTCCGCTCAGGGTCTCACAGGCTGAAATGGGGGCGTCAGTCATCTGCAGGCTCCAATGGGGAAAGATCCACTTTCGGTCTCCCTCAGGTTCCCGGGGGGAATTATTTCCTAGGAAGTGAAAGGCTGAGTCCTGTTTCCTGTTGGCTGTCAGCCAGGGATCTCCCTCGGGTCCTGGAGGCTGTCCTCGGGTTCTAGACCTGTGGTCCTGCTACAGGCTGCATTCTTCCAGGCCTGCAGGAGAACGTCTCTCTGCCTCTCCACCTTGTTTTAACGGGGTCGACCTGATTAGGTCTGCCCGCCCCCCCGGGATTATCTCCTTTCGATTAACTCAGAGGCAACCTGATTGCAGGAGCAACGTCTCATCACGTTCACCGGCCCTCACCCACACTCAAGGGAAGGAGATTCTACAGGGTGTGTACGTGACCTGGAGGAGGGACCTGGGCATCCTCCTGGCGCTCTGCCTGCCGTGCTATACAACGGTCACATGCGGTATCCGAATCATACATACCATTATAGTGTGACTAGGATAGATAGGGAGTTAGATAGATAGATAGGGATAGAGATAGATAGATCGATCGGTAGATCCGTAGAGCTATAACACAATCTCTTGCGCGTCAGCACCCCTCGAGCTGAGACCATGCCTCTTTCAAATCGGCGTCCTCAGCAATTAGCATGATGCTAAAAATACAGCAGACATTCAATAACTCCTCTTAAGGTCAACGCCGATAGAAAAACAGCATATAACAACAGCAGCAGCCGACAACAGCAAAAACTTGGGACGGGCTTTGGGGGAAATAACGAGAAATAGATTTGGAAATGGCATAAGAAGGTAGAGAATGCAAAGGAGAAGAGCATTTCCTGGAGAACATGGAAGATAGCCTCCAGCAACGTGTCCGACCCAGCCTGCATGTTTCACTCCAGGCTTCTGAGTAAAGCATGTGCTACTTTATACCACTCCCGGCAGAAATGTCAATATGTTTTCAGATATTTGTAACATCAAAGAGAAACAACATGACCACCTCAGGGCAGGGAGCAGGGTCTGCATTCTCTCCTAGTCCCAGAGCTGGGCGGCACTTCCCGGGGGAAGAGCTGGGGCTGGGAGGAAGGTGCAGGCCCAGGTGCAGAGCAGGAAGAAACCTCTGAGCTCAAGGCTGCGTGCAGCTGGTGGCCGAGGTGGCTACGTCTGGGACAGTCACCTTGCTAGGAAAAAGCCCCATTGACAGCTGAAGAGCCCAGCTGCCCAGCACGCGGACAGCCGAACAAGGAGCACCCCAGTCCCACTTTCTTGAAAACACTGATCTTTGTGACTGGATTATAAGGAAATTATGAAACAGTGTGGCCTGGGGTCCAAAGGAGCCTTAGTAACTTCACTTTCAACTTCTAGCAGGTTTCACTGGGTGATGAAGAAAATTAAGGCTCATAACATACCCCAGGAAGTCCTGACTCGTTACCGGAACAGACTGTGGTCTCAGCCTAGTCGGGTTCTGGGGCCATCAGGACTAAAGCCCTGGCATCTTCATTCCCACCTCGTCACCTATGTAAGGACGCTGCTTAGAGCACAAACGCTGAGACCTTCACGTACAGCAGCAGGCTTGCACAATCACGTGGAGACCAAGCTGCCTTCTACTGCCATCACGACCGGGAGCAACACACTTGATAAAAACTTTACAGTCCGATGGAAGCAGCATTTTGAGAATTTCCATGATATATCCAGAAACGACATTTTTTTTATTGCCAGACTTGTTGTATAAGTTTTACAGCTGGTGGTGATCAATGTTCGCAGCTCATTCGGAGATGTGGGGTCTCCTGTTCGCTGGGCATATGCTCAGAGGACGTCACCATTCGAGTTGCCACGGCTACAACAGACGCGAAACAGAGCAGCGTCCCAAATCTGTGCGTCTGCAAAAACCAGTGTGCAGCGCACAGACCAGCAGCAGAAAGAACAAAAAGCTCTGGGCTTTGTCTATGGGGACAAACATAGACACCGTTTCCTCAACGACGGGCCTTTCTGACCTCAGCCTGACTCTGAGATGAGGCTGCAAGCAGGGACACTCGTCACACCATCTGAGAAGCTGTGGAGCAAAGTTGTGAAGGGCAGTGTCCCCAGTCCTTCCAGGGATCAAAGGCAAAGCACTGGAACAGAGACAGTGCATAGGAGACTTCAGGAAGCCCCAGTTCAGTTTCATGCAGCTCAGAATCTGGGGATTTCTGCATGCAAAAACTATCATTTCCACCCGCAAGCTAATTTAGCAGACTTATTTCTTATTAGGAAAATCTGATGACTTATGAAGCCGTGGCTCAGAAGTAATCATAACTCTGCAGCCCGCAAAGTAAACACCTAATCCAACCAGACTTGCCTAAGAACTCAGGCAAAGAAAGCCGTGCTGCCTATGGAAGCCCCGAGACCTCTTGTTTTATCGTTTGGAACTTGGGTACTTTTGCTGTGGATGGGAGCGTTCCCACTGTGAGGACCACATCAGTTCTCTAAAGCGAGGCCGAGTCTAGAGCCACAGCCCCTCATCCTCCCTCTGACCTTAAGGCCCGTTTGCACCTTCTGTGCAGACAGAGGAGGGAAGAAAAGTCTTAAGCTGCTCAGCTCTGCCCACCTGGTCTCCCCCGTCGGGGGAGGGGTAAACAGGTGATTGGGGATGTGAACTGTGCTGTCTGGTGACCCGGGTAAAGGATTTAATGAAAAATAAATGAGCAAACAAAGGAGCGACATGGACTATTTGCCTCATCCTCTCATTTCCAAGAGGAAACTTGAGTTGGAACCACGCTTCTGAGCGTTTCCACCCCAGCTCACCCTCACTCACTCTCCCCTGAGGAGAGGAGAGCCCTATTGCCTGGTCTGCCTGGGAGAGGTCCTGAGCTCACGTGCTCTGGCTGGACGGGTGCCCCTGGGTGACCCCCCCACCATGTGGTGAGCAGTGCCAACCAGCAGGGGCCCTGCAACGGCGTTGCTAGTCTGCCTGGGACTGCAGGGCATTTAGCACCAGGGACGAAGCTGGTACTGTCATCTGCCTTCTTGGTCTATTTCTCAATCGGTCGGGATTCGAAGGGCAGTGACGTGTTGATGCTCCCCTCGTGGACAGGTGGGAAGAGCACAGCATTTGGAAACCAGGGCCTTGATTCAAGTCACTGGCTGTCACCTTGAGCACTTCTCACCAACACTCTGAATCTCTGTTCATTTGTAAAAAAGAGTCAATGAAATCAGCTCCACAGACACGGTTGTACAGAGCTTATCTAGATAGGACAGCATGATCCAAATGCCAGCAGTTAATGAACTCAACTTATTTTGATCTCCCAGAAAAAAAGGAAACGGTAAATGCTTTATAGATACCAGAAGCTAGCTACCGATGGGCACTTAGTTTTCTTCTTTGTTCTTTAATTTCCTTCTTTCCTGCTTCCTTTCTCCTCTCCTTTTTTCCAAGTCAAACTGCATCCAGCTTTATTAAAGATACTTTTCATAAACAATCGTGGTATTTCAGGCAGGACATGGGCAGACAATCGTTAACAGTATACAACAACTTTCAAACTCCCTTTTGCAATGGACAACTAAAATCAGAGAGCCACTATAAAACCCCATGAAGTCTTCGTGTGGTGCTCTGAACAGGGGAAGTTTAGAGTGAGGGTTGACATTTCACATTTAGTATGTTGTTTAACAACTTTTCACAAGCCGACCCTGACTTTCGGGAAATGGAAATGAAAATGGCAAAAGTATCAATCTGAAGGTCCACAATCTAAAAAAGGAACCGCTGCTCTTTCGAGGGACGCCATCTCAACGGTGACAATGCAAAGTCCAGATTGCCTGACATACTGGTAACCAATATTGGGGGGTCAGGTTCCAACAGGTCTCTGGGTTGAGGGGAGTCAAGTCTATGCTGAAGGTGGAGAGGGAGAAGAGGACATAAAAACTAATTTTAATTTTTCCGCACCACAAGGCGTTTGTGCCAATGGCTACTGCGTGTCAATATCAAGGAACCCCCCCTTCCTGGGAACCGAGAGGAAGTCTCTCACAGCCAGACAGGAAAGGTGTTTTTTTCCCACGTCAATCCAGCTTCAGAGACAATCTATTAGTGACACGTGCTCTTCCCCCAAAAAACAACAATGAAGTGTTCTGTATGCTAACAACATAGCTTAAAAAAAAAAAGAGTAAAACAAAATTTTGCATTTTTATAAAACTTGATAAAAAATAGTATTTCAAACTGTACAGTCACCAGAAGTACACAGTTATCAAAAATGCACACTTCGCTTGGCATCTCCTGCACCCTCAGCCTTCTGTGCCTGGTCTGTTTTGGCACCTCCGTTTTCTGCAGGGTTATTCCCATCCTTGACGACATCATCTTTCCCCTTTTTCCCTTTGGGTACCTTCTCTCCCTTCTTTGCAGGGGCCTTTCTAGGCTTGGGCTCTGGCTTTGGAGGAGCAGGTTTAGCAGATAACCTTGCAGATCTTCTCTGTGGTTCATCCTTCACCTCGGTTGCGAGAGCGACCCCTGGACTGGCCAAAGCCGCGCGCCACTGCGTCCCCGTGTCCAGTGCCTACATCCTGCCGCCGTCGCCACCATGACCAAGAGAAAGGCTGATGGGGATCAAGGGGATGCTAAAGGAGATAAAACCAAGGTGAAGGATGAACCACAGAGAAGATCTCCTCTTGTTTTTACGCAGTTTCTCTGCTGGCATTTCACAGAGGCGTGAAGCTTGAGGAGGGTTTGAGGGTGTTTTCTTCCTAATTGAAAGAATAGTTTCAGCAGAAGACTCTTTGCCTTAAAAAACTAAAAATACCAAATCATTGTAGAATAAAATAAGAACTGATAGAATGGAAAAAAGTATAGGGGATTCAGAACTGGGTATGAAAATTTAAATCGAGGAAACTTGAGGAGAATCTCTGTGAGATAAGAACATCAGCTACAGGACAGAAGCCACTAAAACAATTGTCATTGCTGTGAAAAAAATCGCCTGGAACATGTAACACACACATGGAATCAGACTCGGCACCTTATGCCAACGCTTAACAACTTGTTCAGATATCAAGACCCTATCAAGACCCTCTACCTCGCCTACTCAGGGTTACTTTTAGTTAATAAAATCAATAGCATTTAAATGAGTTTTTTATTAAACATAACAGCAACTGCACACTTTTCTACAATAGCCAAGACATGGAAACAACCCAAGTGCCCATCAACAGCTGATTGGTTTAAGAAGATATTCCATATATATATATGTATGTGTATATATATATATGGAACGCTACTCAGTCATACAAAAGAAAAAAAATACTGCCATTTGCAGTAACATGGATGGACCTAGACATTATAATACTAAGTGAAGTAAGTCAGGCAGAGAAAGGCAAATATATGATACCACTCATATGTGGAATCTAAAAAATGATACAAATGAACTTATTTACAAAACAGAAGCAGACTCATAGACGTAGAATACAAACTTATGGTTACCAAAGGGATAGCGGGTAGGGGAGGGATAAATTAGGAGTATGGGATTAGCAGGTAAAAACCACTATATATAAAATAGATAAACAACAAGGATTTACTGCATAGCACAGGGAACTAAATTCAATATCTTGTAATAACCTATAATGAAAAAGAATCTGAAAAAATACATATATAAATAACTGAATCACTTTGCTCTACACCTGAAACGAACACAATATTGTAAATCAACTGTACTTTAATAAAAATAATAATTTAAAAATATCTAGGCTGTATCATTTATCCAGGCTGCACTGCCCTGGGGTCTGGGTACCACAGATTGGGAACAAGGACTTACTCTCTACTGATGCTATTAGGACCATAAATGCTTTCATTATTACAAATACTACTACTACCACTATTAACGATGTATTGAGAAACCACTAAGCACTTTATATGGATTGCCTTGTTTAATTCTTAAAACCTTTGTGAGTGAGGTAAGATTGTTGAACTCTCTTAGGAGAAGAAGGAACCAAGGTCCAAAAATGTTAAGGTGCCTTTGACCTGAGATAGGAGCCCGGCCAAATGATTTCGGAGCTTGAATTATTAACCCTTATGTGATAGTTATTTCGTTGCCTGCAAGTTCTGGCTATAAAAGAAAACACAGAGATGACATGAACTAATTAAGTGATTCCTTCTCGGTCCCATCAGTGAATAATATAAAACTAAAATAAACAAGGGTGATGACAATCGAAGAAGATAGAGTTATGGTAGCAAAGCCGTTGGGAAAAAGGGAGAGGAACACCCTCCTGAAGATGAACTTAGAAGAAAAATGGGAATTAGAAAGGGGACAAGGAGGGCCAGATGTGAACATTTATGCTCCCTGTTATTCACGCGGCAGCGACTGAAATGTCGTGGGTAAGAAGAAAGTGTCTGATTGAAAAGGAAAATAGTGGAAAGGAGAAAGACCACATTGCTATAAATAATGTCACTTACACTTTTAAGATCACACATAGAGATATAACCCAAGGAAGGAAAATGCTCCAATAAAATTATAGTAAGAGGACAGGTGGAATAATGGAGGTTGGTCGGACTGAGTTCTTTGGCGGCAATTGTACAAACAAGAGATATTCTTGGTAGAAGAGGGGTCTGGCGTGCGACCCCTGGAAATGCAGCTGTTCCGAGTCCCAGAGTTTCCACTCCAATGTCGGTTTAGAACAAGCCTGACCTCCTTCACTTTTATGGAACAAGGAGGCACTCTCTCCTCGGCCTCCCAGTGCCTCTGATTCAGCTGCCTTCTCCCCACGCCCTCTGTCCCCTGGATGACCGCATTACCATCCACTGTGCTCCCAGATCCCAGCCCTAACATACTCTCACCCAGGTCTAAGCTTTTGAAGCTGGGTGCTGTGTCATGTCTCGGGTGTGAATCAATGCCCCACATGAGAAAATACAGCCTCTTTTCTTCCGATTACACATGAACCATTTAAACCCCAAGGGCCTCTACAGCCACAAAAAAGCAGTCATTCCTTCCATGAACGAAAGTTCACTGAGGTCCAGGTCCTGAGCTCTGTGCCAGGGTCGGACTGTGAACAAGCTGGACACAGTGCCTGGCCTCATGAAGTCATATCCTAGTGGAGGACGCCCTGAAGAACACAGAGGATCAGAAAAATGAAACTGCAGCGACAGTACATGTTACACATGAAACAAATTAACTGTTTATGAATGAACAGCAGGACGTGGGGCCGGGTTAGTTTAGGTAAGGCTTTTGGGGGAAACTTCGTAGAAGAGATTATAAGCTGAGATGTACAGGATGAGAAGGTAGAAAGCATTCCAGGTGTAGGAAACTGAGTGCAACAGCCTGAGCAAGACAGGGGTGGAGCTTGGTTGGCACGGTGGGGAAAGGTGCGGGGCCTGGCAGGTGATGGAGCAGCAAGCAGGGGTCACATCGTGGAGATGCTTAGATGCAGACCCTGGCAAGGCGTTAAGTTTTATCTTCTTTTTTTTTTTTTTACGTCTTTATTGGAGTATAATTGCTTTACAATGGTGTGTTAGTTTCTGCTTTATAACAAAGTGAATGTGAACTGGTACAGCCACTATGGAGAACAGTATGGAGGTTCCTTAAAAAACTAAAAATAGAACTACCATACGACCCAGCAATCCCACTACTGGGCATATGCCCTGAGAAAACCATAATTCAAAAAGAGTCATGTACCACAATGTTCATTGCAGCTCTATTTACAATAGCCAGGACATGGAACCAACCTAAGTGTCCATCGACAGATGAATGGATAAAGAAGATGTGGCACATATATACAATGGAATATTACTCAGCCAGAAAAAGAAACGAAATTAAGTTTTATCTTGAGAGTAATGGGAAAGCCACTGGAGGGTCGAAAAGGAGCAATTACGGCTTCTGATTTACATTTTAAGGTGATTACACAGGCTCTTCTGCAGGGAATGCACTGGAGGGGGGAAGGCAGGGAGGAGGGAGCTGACTCCTCAGAAGGGGTAGGCACTCATTTGGCTACTTCTGGACGTAGCTGCTGGGAGGTGCACAGTGTAGGGTAAGAACACCTGCTGTGGAGACAGGCTGGCTGGGCTTCTCCCAGGCACCACCACCAATGAGCTGGGAGGACTTTGGCCAGTTCCTTAACCTCCTTGTGTCTCAATTTCCTCAACTCGGTGACAATAATCGTAATTACCTTTTAGGGTGGTTGTGATGTTTAACCAGAGAATGTGTGCAAGGAATCTGGCGTGTGTCGATTGCTGGCCACATATTATCTCTTTAACTATTATCATGACATTTATAGGGGCCTGGGAGGGCGGGAGTTGAGTTGAGAAGGTTAGAGCAAGGTGATCCATGGGAAGGAGAAATTCAATCCGTGCTCTCCCTCTGACTCTCATCCATGAGTAGCTCCAAAACACGAGCTGCCCACAGGCATCCACTGCAGCCCTTGTCATCTGCACCCATTATTCTCATTTCATCCTCACAATAGTCTCACAGCTGTTAGACGTTATTACCCCCATTCTAGAATTGAGGAAATTGTGGTCCAAAGGAGTCAGGCAACTAGCTCAAGTTCACCTAGCTAGTGGCAGAGCCAGAATTCAGTACAGGTCTGTCTCTTTCCAAATCCCATGCTCTTCCCCCCATAACAGCTCCTCCAGGGCACACACCTGCACCCCAGACACATCTCAGGTTCTTAGGATTCTGAGCAATCTGTGTGTCTCAGCACAGGGTACCCTAACTGTGGAAGGTCCCCAGGTGACACAGGGAGGAAAGAAATCTGTCCACTCCAAGCCTTATAAAGAAGGACACAACAGACCTGTTCCATCTGGTACTCTATAAAGCACAGCCTTGCCAGGTGAAGTCTGGAAATGAGGTTGTACCCACTGCAGAGAACCAAATGCTCTATAGCTAATTAACCACAGAGATTTGGGAAGGAACCCATTAAAGGGACCAAATACAGCACGAAGGAAAAGCAAATGGTAATGTTGCTCCTTATTACTGTTATTGCCATTAATATTAATACTATTATTTAGTTTTCCTGTTGCTCTGATATATCATTATTATTGCTGTCTCCTAGCATCTTCCTCATAAATATATCACCAAATGTTTTAGAGGTCTAATACCCTTATAGTTATGTAATTAAACAAATAGAAATAAGAGCTGCAGAATTGCAGAGTTACATAATTATCACTCTGTGACGGAAACAATAAATAAAACTTACATGCTTCCATAACAGTTACATTCACAACGGCAGAAACCCTGAAGGCTGAAGCTGAAGAATTATGTAATGGTTACATAATTAAATAATAAATTATCACAGAACTACAGGGACGTGCGCTATATAAAGCAGGTGGAGAATGGAGGAGAAAAGGAAATTGTGAAGGGATACCAAAAAAAAAAAAAAAAGATTTGCCTATGGATCCAGAGCAAAGCAACATGGGCCTAGGAAGGGGAGCCTGGGGTTTGTAATATGTTCTCATTCTAGATTCAGACATGTGTCTGGATCTTACCTCCAGAACACAAAGGAATTTGTCTATGGCTATGAATCATTCAGATAATATAATCCCCTTAACTGAATGGCTTATCACATGTGACATATATTTAATCTCTGTGTTTTAAAGTATCTCAAAATTTAGCTTTAATCTTGGCTAAATATCATATCACTACTCTCCAGCTACCTGCACTGAGTCAGTGACTAGTGTGTGCACCAAGGATGGAATGTTTGCCAGAGGTTGAGAACGATACTGTTTGGAAAAATTATTTGACATTATTGAAACAATCACCCTCACGATGTTTCTTTGGCTGTGTTATCACAATATTAGCAATCTCAAATATTTGGAAAGACTAAGAGGTTTGATGTTAAGTCAGATCTCCGGATGACTGACTTGCTAACTTTTTATCCCAAAGTTTTGCAGTCAGCCTGCCTAGATTTTATAGAAAGGTGTTTTCATCAAGGTCCAGAGGGAGGGACACCATCGTACACCTGAAGATATGAAAACGGGCACCTGCTTTAAAGACTGAGTTCAGGTGGGGATGCTGGAGCGACAGCAACATTTTGCCATCCGAATCCACCTGTCTCCCTCAGTGTTGGCAGATCGAGCCCATTGTTGGAGGGGATGGCACGATGGTCTCCTGGGATGCCAGGAGCATGTGTCATGAATAAGCACATGGCATCACTCAGTGCTGACGATGGGGAGGCAGAAGGCTCCTGTCCAGAGCCAGCAGGGACAGAGCCATATCTGCCAGCCTCTCCGTAATGCGTGTCTCAAGGAGGCTTTCACTTCTCCGTCAGACCTGTTCTGAGAGTAGCCAGGCCGGGCCATTATCATAATGGGGTCAACTGGGAGGCTGGCAATCGACAGGGGAGCAGTCTATTGGGGAGAACTCATTGACTCCTGCGTCATTACTTGGCTCAGCTTGGCAGGCAGACCTCGTGATTGCAGAGGACAGCCTCGGAGGAGGCCCGCGCCAGGGAAAGGCCAAGAGGCCAAGGCACCTGCTGGGCCCGGGGGACTGTGGATGCGCTGCCCAATGTCAGCCCCACGGATTCTGGCTGTAACTGTCCAGTGTGCAGCTCTGAGCTGGCCCCGGCCGACAGGGACACCACGCTGGGCGTCTGCCTGTGTCTCTGAGCTACAATGGTGAAGAGGACTCAGAATTCAGACCCCCTGGCCTCATTTTGAACCCATGTCCCAATATCTTAAATCCTGTTATTAAGATTGTTTTTACCCTCCCCAAGAGGAAGGCGAAAGTAAGGTCCTTCTCCAGGGAAGCAGGACAGATTTCCACCATCCAAGGGCTTCCTTACCCACTGTTACATTGAGCCACATGGGAACTTAGGTAGAGGATGTCCAGTTTCACGTTACCATTGAGGGAGCTCCCGGGGGCACCACAGTGCTGCTGAAGGTCAGCGGCTTTGGGAAAAGCAAACCTGGCGCATGTGAAAGGCAAACTGAAATGGAGGCAGTGTTGCTAAGAGAGCTCTCGGGAATGGAGCCGGGAACCGTTGAGGAAGTGTGACTTACGCACATCTCATCTTGGATGGAATCTGGCCTTTAGACCACCCACTGTCCTAACAAAGGCATCCAGAACACCTGCCAGAAACTCAAGATACTTATTGGACACGCCCCCGCCCCAAACACTTCACGAGTCCTTAGGGACTGACTTGTGTCCATCGCGATTCTCGCCGGGCAACTTCAACAGCCCCTGCCTGACGCTTCCCCAGAATACTCTTTTGGTTTAATCTGTGTCTCCTGAACTGTGATTCTTTTTTTTTTTTTTTTTTTTTAATACAGCAAGTTCTTATTAGTTATCTATTTTAGACATATTAGTGTGTATATGTCAATCCCAATCTCCCAATTCATCCCACCCCACCAGGGTCGGGGTGGTGGTGTGATCAACTGATTCTTAAGACCCCAAATAAAGCTCGTTATTCTCTGCAGCCTTGATGTTGATGAGTGTTGGACATGGATGAGCCCTGACTGCTCAAACAAAGAGACTGGGTGACTTGAACAGTAAAAATATATGTTCTTAAGTTCTGGTGGCTGGAGTGTGAGGTCAGGGTGCCAGCGGGGTCGGGGGTTAGTGAGGCCCCCTTCCTGGCTTGCTTGTGGCTGACTTCTCACTGTGTCCTCACATGGCTTTTCCTCCCTGACTTGAAGAGAGACAGAGAGAGAAGAAATGTCTCTCTTCCTCTACTGCTAAGGATGTTCATCTCTTCAGGAGGGCGCCATCCTCTTGACCTCATCTAACCCTAGTTACCTCCTTAAGGCCCCATCTCAAAACTCATCATATGGAGGGGAGGGAATAGGGCTTCAACATATGGATTTGGGGAGAGATGTTCGGTCCATATAATACCCGGGTTTGATTTCAGCTTCCTCTTCTTATTAGGTGTGGATCCCATAGGACTTCACTTCCCAGAATATCAGTTACCTCACCTGTATAATGTGTCTAACACCACCTAGTACATTGGACTGCCCTGAGGGGTAAGATGAGTTCACATAGAGAAAGCCTCCGACACATACGAGGTATGAAAACTGTCCATCCCGTCCCATCCCTCTTGCTTCCTTCAAGGAGTCTCTGATCCATGGTGGCATCTATTTTCATCAGAGGTTCCACCCTAACCCTGCCCCACATGGAAAAGGTCTCTTCTTTGGCAATTCTCTCCATCCTGCTGAATTGGGCTGGGTTGTACCTTACATTCTCGGAAAACGACAAGAGCAGTAGGAATTATCCCCTAGGAGCTGGAATAGCTCCTCCTCTCCTGGAGCCCCACTGAAGAAGGGGTCACGGTAATAGGACCTTTGGAGAGACAGGGAGGTCATGGGCAGAGTCCTGTGCACGTGCTCTGACCTCTGGGAGCAGGGCTCCCCAGCACCCCCCCCCCCCCCACCGCCCTT
>NW_020174430.1:1423449-1506137 GCF_003031525.2 Neophocaena asiaeorientalis asiaeorientalis | reverse complement strand
CCGCCGACCGTCCTGTGCATCTCCTTCCGGGGCCCCTCCTGCCTCACTTCAGACTCCCAGTGTCTGCAGCACCAAGTCCTGTTGCAGAGGCCAGTTTCCAGAGGAGGAATCCCTGGCCTTTCCTCCACAGCCCATCACCGCTGACTCTCTCATCAGCATTATCTCCATCAGGGGCAGCCAATGTCAGTGCATCGACACAGCCCAGCGATCGACACTTCCCCTGACTAACGTCTCTGTCCTGAGCGGGGGAATCAGAACGGAACAGATGTTTTAAGGACTCCATAAATCCGAGAAGATAAAAACCCACCCACTCAGCACTTTTTAACAATGCGCCATGCGGATGAACCAGCATATCGGAAATACCAAAATAAATATAAAATCCCACTGGAGTCTCAGAATAAATCTTAGGGTTTTTTCTCTTTTTTCTCTTGTAACATACACCAGATATCATTTTTAATACTCAGTGAAGACCCACCACTGGGAACAAAACATCTATAAAAATGCGGCTGCTTCCCTCTGAAGTGACCCAGTGATCAACCGCAGTGAGCGTGAATCACCCTCCAATCGCTTCCTGAAAAACTCATTTCACTCTCCCCCAGAGCCTTCTCCCTCTCCCACCACAGCCAGTGTCGTCATGTGGCCGCTCATAACTCCTTGCTGAATTCCAATGAGGTTTTCTAATTAGCCTAATTAATTTTCTTCCCAACTTAATAAGACTGTCTCTGGTTCAGAAATAATTGGACTTCCCACACACCATCTTCCCTCCCTCTGTTTCTCAGTGGTGAGTTGTGATCCAGCCTCCTTTAATAATTCAAAATTAGCTTCTGTTTTTCAGATGACGGGTTCACGTTCAGAGAGTTATTTAGTTTTTTCATTAACACTCGGATGTCACGCTCTCCCTCCTATGAAGAAGCACTAAAGATACAATGAGACTTGGATTCCTTCCTGGAGAGAGAAATCCATCTGGGATCAAAGTTGCAATGGATTCTTGCTTCCTATCTTATCAATTTCAGGAAGGTAAATTAGTGACGTGGATGAAGTCTATTCTTCCCTGCAAATTTTGGTAGCAGCTATGAAAGTAAGCCCTAAGGAGCCCAAGTATTAACATCATGAGAAAGGTCTTAAACACTTTCAGGCAACTGGTCTCCTATGGAAGAGCGGCCTTCTTTCTAATCTCTTACAAACTTGTTTTATATGGTTATGAATTTGTTACTATATGCAAACAGAACCGTTGTTATAAACATAGGTGTGCATTCTCCAAACAAGTGAGTTAGAAATAAAAAGAGAAAGAGATAAGAGCTAGGAAAAGAAGGTGATGAAAGACCAGGTGTTCAGCCAATGAAAATGTCCCTGTTCCAATTCATATTTGAGTAAGATCTGCAGGGCTGTGTAAATTGAATACTGTCTTCTGTTTGCTCTCAAGTTCCAGAATGCTATGCAACCTTAGCCTCTCTAGTATTGGTTTTGCAGCCCCAGGAATACTTTACTCGGTACCATGAACCTGGAATTATTTTCTCATTCTCTAAAAAGCCTGAAGCGTTTTTCAGAGGACTTATAAATACGGCAATGACCAGTACTAGCGAAAAAGGAACATAGTAAGATGGTATGCTTTCAAGCTTTCCCTTGCACAGCTGTGAACCTTCTCATTATGGCTGCCATGTCCTCCGTGGAATCATAGAGGTGTGAAGGTTTTCAAAGAATGTATTCCAAACAGTAGCTATAGAGGTGCAGCCTTCCTCTTCTCTTTGGATTATACTAAACTTTTCAAAGATGAAGTGCCTGGAGTGGTTAAGGTTGTCTCCTTAGGTCAGCGCAGTTGGGTGATCTGCTCGTGTTCCTACAGTCACTGCTTCTATTAGGACCTATCTAGGCAGATAAATGTTTTAAGAATATATCATTCGAAAAACTCTGAGTATACCGAACTGGTAAGTTTGGGGATAATAATCTTCTACTAAAACAAAGAATCAATCTTTCTCTCTCTCTTTTTTTCTCTCTCTCTCTCCATCTCTCTCTTCCTCCCTCCCTCCCTCAAGGAGCTCTGAGGATGTTACTTCAAAGACAGTATTTTGTAGCAAATGTGAAGTACGACTCAAGTTTTTCAAATGTTAATAACATTCAATTTCCCACAAATGTCCAGAAATGAAGCATGCCTATATTATGAGCCCACATCAGAGTTTGCTGATGTTAAGTAGGTAGGAAAAAAAAAAAAAAAAAAGCAGAAGTTGGATTATGGGATCAAAGATGAAAGTGAAAAGAATGGTACCATTTGCAGCTATAAATTTAAATGAGCCACCAGCTACGGCAGCATGAAACTATAAAGTAGTCTGTATTGGACTTAACATCTTGGACTTCTTTACTTGTTGCTTGAGGTCACTTACTCTCAGCAGAAACCTGCAATGCCCAGTGGTCACTGGGGGCTCTTCGAAACATGACCCATTTAATCCCGGAGACTATTCAGTGGAGGTCTGTTTAAAATTTGTAGCTAGTAGAATAATAGCTAAACCTTAAGTCCTTAATCCACATTTTATCCCTAGAATACACTCTTCATAACTGTGTTTTTTTAAACGTTCCCTGCATTTTAATTTGGGATGGGTTTCTTTCCTCAACCGGGTACTTTTTTACTAATCTTTGTCCTACTGCCTCTGCTCTGGTTAAGTTCCTCTGTAAGATAATCAAATTACCCTGAATCCTGATTTTGTATGAATACCTTAGGGATAACCTCCCTGTAAGAAAATAAAACATCAAGTACAACAACAATGGCCAACTAACGATTTAACTTCAAGTCACACAAGTAGAATCCAGAACCTCAAGTCCTGGCATTGCTGCCATGCCCCCTGAGTTAATGGGGGTATCTTCAGTCACATAGCACTGACTGTGGAACTGGTCCACCCCTGCAGCTGGACTCTAGAAGAGCAGGAAGAGAGTCAGTTCCCACATCTGCTTCCATCCAAGTTGGCCCTGACTATGCAGCTACACAGATCCTGCCTAACCTGTCCATCCTATTAAAGACTGGCAGAAATACCCTGGGGGAAATGGCATGTCCAGGTGCATCCGTCAGGGGCCAGTCAGACAGAGGGCGTGCATGACGGGCCTCCAACAGAAGGAATTTCACACTGGGAACCAGTTATAAAGTTGTTGGAAAAAGTGAAGGAGGCAATGATACGGCTACCTATAAATCAGCAGCCAGAGGAACTCTCTACTAGGCCTAGGACTGAGGGGTCAAGAAAAAAGTGATCTTCCCAGTGCCAAGAGCTGCTCAGGAAGGTACTGGACCAGGAGAAGTGGCCCAAAGACCGGCCCGCCCTGTTGAAGGCAGAAGCTGTCGCTCTGGGCTTCCAGGCGGCACCTGAGGCTCTGTTCCAAGCTGACTAACCAGCTAAGATTTTACGGCTCATGAAATAGTTGGATCCGCTTTCTAAACATAGCCCCTGGTTCTGCCTCAGTGACCTCCCATGGCAGCCAACTGCAGAGCAGATAAAGAAGCATTTCCTCTTAATGGCTGGAATTCACTGGCCATAAATTTCACCGAGTGCCCTCAGGTCTATGTGTTGTTGACAGGTAAAGTAAGGCATGGGAGTGAGCAGTTTTCACTATTCCCCTTGAACATGTTTTTGTTTTTTGTTTTCTTCCCGAGATAAAATAATCCCCTTTTGTAGCAAAACTTTAACAGGAGAGACTCCCTCCGATTTCTCCAGAGTAGATCAAGACCTTCCTTTATTCTTCCTCAATTTTACACGCCCTTCCTTTCCTTTAAGAAGCATCAGCAGACGATGGAAATGACATTTCAGTCCCATTCTTAACACCACCACTGCAATACTTACCTGTCCACAAACACCAGTGAGCCTGAGGGATATTAATGCTGTAGCCAAGATGGCAGCCCAGCGCCGCTTTCAGAATCAGGGTCATTGCCAAGGTTATTGCCAACAATGAGCTCCTCCTCTCACCACAGTGTTATGGTTTCTGAAACGTGAGACCCTAAGCTCTACTGGCCAAAGCATTGCAGCAGCGGAAAAGAAGCAGTTCCCCAGATTAGGGATGACAAATACCTGGTCCTTCTACTGGCACTTCTCGAATCAAACTCTGAGTTGGATGTTATTATATCCTCACTTTGCAGAGATGTTAAACAACTTGGCCTAACTCTCAGAGTGAGTTAGGAAGAAAAATTGGGATTAGAATCAGGTCTGAGTCACTACAAAACCCACATTATTTTCACCGTATAATACTGATGCCAATTTTCCATGCGAGCAGGCATCATAAAATGCAAAATGTGTTGTAAAGAAAATCTTTCCACATGTGAATTCAAACATTCTGGTGATGATATGATACTGGAAGAGCTGCCAGCTTTAGCAAATAAAAATACAGGACACTCAGTTGCATCTGAATTTCAGATGAGCAACAATTTTTTTGTTGTTTTTTAGTAGAAGTGTGTCGCAAATATTGCATGAGACACACTTATAGTAAAAATATTTGTCATGTATTGAATTTGGATGGCCATCCTGTATTCTTCCTGGCAGCCCTACAAGTAGTCCATCTGTATCTTAATGCCTTGAGACTCTAGCTTCACTTTGCCATGACAAACTGAAAATGTCATCAAGGAAAGAAGAATCTATGTCTCCCCTGCATCATCACTGGTCCCCACTCCCTGGAGCAATGGGATTCCTCCTACGTATGACCATTTAAAACTGATGTTCCCAGATGTGCCCAGTGGAGCTTTTTAAACCAACTTTATCAAGGTATCATATATCATACATATATATGCATATATACACACATACCATATATATATATATATATACTCTATACACACACAGTAGAATGTATCCATTTAGGAGTGTGGGTCTATGAGTTTTGATGCATGTATGCATACATCTGTATAACCACCAAGATACAGAACGTTTTCATCACCCCAGACAGTTACCTTATATCCTTTGCAGTCAATCCCCACACCCCAACCAGCCCCAGAAAACCACCGCTCTGCTTTCGTCACTATAGGTTAGTTTTACTTTCCCTTGGAGTCCATAGAGTGGAATCAATAGAGTTGTACCATCGGTGCTGTTCTGTATCTGCTTTCTTTCGCTCAGCATAATGGTTTGAGATCCATCTCTATAGTTGCATCTATCAGTAGTTCCTCCCTATTGACTCTGCTGAGTCATATCCCGTATACGGATTTACCATCATTGGTTTATCCATTTATCCACTGATGGACGTGGATTGTTCCCAAATTTGGCTAATTTAAGTAAAGTTACTATTAACATGTGGGCACAAGTCTTTGTACAGATGTATGATTTTATTTACCTTAGAAAAATATCTAGGGGTGAAATGGCTGGGTCCTACAGCAGGTGTATGTTTAACCTTTTAAGGACCTGTCTTGCTGTTTCTCGAGTCGTTCTAGCATTTTGTATTTCCACCATCATGCCTGTTTGTGCCAGCTGCCCCACATCTTGGCTAACACCTGGTTATTGTGGTCAGTCTTTTAATATATCAGTCATTATAATAGGTGTGTAGTGATGTCTTACACTAGTTGTGCTTTACTTTTCCCTGAGGTCAACTGAGTTTTAAAACACCCAGAAAAATAAATTAAATGTTGGTTTCTCCACTCATTAAGCAATTTTTGAGCATCTATCCATCTGGCAGGTATCATGCTACAGACACTGAGTTTAAAATGTCAAATAAGGGACATGAACCCTGCCAGACGTGAGGCTTATTTATAATCTAGTGAGGCAGACGTGAAGCAAAATATTTATACGTAGATAAATACATACCTACGAATGCTGATAATTATCATTAGGAAGAAATAATTCACGTGGAGAGAGGATAACAGAAACCACCCAACTGAGACCAGGAGGTGAGGGGTTAACCCTCTGGAAGAAGCACAGTGAATCAGCCTGGAGGGTGATTATGGGACGGGGTGGCAGTGAAGGTGAGGGCAGTGGAGGCGTCTTTCAGATGCAGGGAAAGATGAGGCAGATGGTCGAGCTGGATGTCTTTTCCTCAGGACTGAATGGAGGCCCCTGTGGCTGAGAACACTGTGAGGGGCCAGAGGTGAGGAGAGGGCAGTGTGAAGACGCTGTAGACCTGGGCGAGCCCGGAGGCCGGGGAGCTTTCCAGGGGCTGGAAAGCATTTAGGATCTCATCTGAAGTGGAGTGGAAATTCACTGCAGGGTGAATGGGAGTAACATAAGCTAATTCATGCTTTCAAACTCTCTTCCAGACTCCAGAGAGCAGAGGGATCTAAGTGAGGCTGGGGGTGAGATGTTGGTCAGTGGCTATTGCTGTAGTTCAAGCAGATGACGGAGGCATGGGCCGTGGTGGAGAGAGGGGAGATGTGGGAGTCCAAGATGAATTTTGGAGGTGAAATCAACAGGATCTGGTGATGACCCAGATGACAGGACTGTAGGAAAGGGAGGGTCAACAGGCCACTGGGTCTCTGCCTCGAGCAGGTAGGTTGGTGAGGTACCCTGTAGAGAGTTAGGAAGTCAGGGGGCAGAACAAGGAACCCTGCAGTTATTGCAGTAACTTGTACGGCAGCGAGCGAGGCTACAGGGAAGGAGGTGATAATCTTGTTACCAGAGTAACATTTTTCCTGACTGCAAAAATAAAGACAGTAAAAATACACGGGCACGTGGCAACGTGCCTGGGACTTCATGTAACGTCTTAGGGTCTCACTCTAACTAGACACTGTCTAACTGGGGAGACTCGGGGCTACCCCATGGATGTGCAGACTGCACCTGGTCCAGCTTGAACAACCATGTACAATAGCCCTGGACAACCTTGGCAATACCTAGTCTTGTGAATAGAAAAAAAAAAAAAAAGATGTCTCTCAAAAGGAAAAGCAAGGCAGGTATTCTAAAAGACAACTTTAGAGAGAAATGGGAACATTAGGGTAATTGGTGCTTTTTCTCTGTCACATGTAAGCAGGCGCCTAATGGCTTGTCACCAGAGGTCTCCTAAGTGGGACCTTAAGTAAACACACCAAGGACCAAGTGCCCTGCTTTCCTTGGCTGGGCATCCATGGAGCCGCTCTTCTATGACAGAACACTGCTTAAACACAGCAGAAGACTCAGCCTCCACCTGTACAGCTGACAGGAGGAAGTCCAGTGGCCCTGCATGTAAAACCATGACAACGCATAAAATGATGACAACACAGGGGTATAAGTGCAGGAACAGCCCTGCGTCCCCCGGCCTAAGGTATCAAAGCAGGACCTCCATCGAATAAGCCAAATTCCTTCAATTGGAAAAAGGAAAAGAAAGCCTTCCCTGTAGCGTTAGCTCTGTATGTTTAATAATAATAACTTCCAGGCTCATTGCTACTTTTGGATGCTTGCTCTGTGCAGACACAGGGCTGAGCGCTTGGCGAGCTCTGTGCATTTACTCTTCAGGGCAGCCCTGGGAGGTGGGTGTTCCTGTCATTCCTCTATTAAGTGTTAGGAATCTGTGGCTTCATTTACCCAGAATCACATTTTTAGGAAGTAGCCAAACGGGGGTTTAAACTCAGGTCCATGTGACTCAGAAGCCCTGTTCCTGATGACGATGGCTGTTGGCTGTCAACGTTGAATATATTCAGCACAGATTTTTTTTGCAGGGGGATGAGGTTGGCAGCATCTACTACATCTTCTCCAGCACCCACTGATGCTTCAACGGTTGACCTGATATAACCCAAAAAGGGTTTTAGGATTCTTGGATCTAAGTCTGAGGGCGTGGACTGCTCTGTGCCCTTTTTTTCTCCAGCCAGACCTAACAGGGGGCTGGCCACAGGGGTGGGCCCAAGAGCAAGGCCACACAGGCCCCTCAGATGTCAAGGACCCCAAGCTGCTGGAGAAGCACCTCTGCCTCCCCTGTGGCAGCACATAGCCTCACGCGGCCCCCAGGCTTTGTGTACAGAGCCCGGGTCTCCACGGGGAGCAGAGAGAGAGCTGGTGCCTGCCGCGCAGTCCCCTCCCGTGCAGTCCCCTCCCATCTGTTCTGCAGGAGAGAGGGATTCTGAAAAAGCACATCAGATTAAATAAATTAAAAGAATCACACCCCCGTGGGAACACTCTCAAAACAGAAAGTCATTTGAACTGATGTACGATTCACTCACAGCCTCTCTCCTTATAGGAAATGAATACAATCAAAATCAAAATCACTCCTCACTCAGTGTAGTAAGAGGCAGTAGATGGCTAGGGAGCGAGGGAGGAGAAGAGTAGGTCACAGAAGCCACACTGTTTACAAAGCCATTAAGGAGAATGAATAGATCCAGTCTGGTCTCAAAAGGCAAAGAAATGTGAATGTTCACATATAAATAGAAAACGTTTAGAATGTTATTAATTCAAGGCAGAGTTCCATCCCCTGGATGATGGATGTCTGGGTGTCTGGGTGGCTGCAGTGACCCCTGCTGGTAGGAATCACTGACTGCTGCTCTGGTCCCTAATTTTCAAAACTTTCAGTGGTTCCAGGGACCAAGGGGGAAGACTACGTCCACGCTTACATATTACCTGGTCCACACCTTGGACATCCACCCCGGAACCCCGTCACACCGTGTGACCTGGAATGTATTCCAGTACCTCGCACATAGTAAGCCCTTAACAAAGCTGGCTGAGTGACTGTGTGACCAAACACACACAGCACTACTGTAAAATTGAGCATATTTGGCCCTTGGTACCTTAATCTTGTATGAAGAGTAGCATTTAAACCCCTTGAACCCCATCAATGGATTCTGCTAAGAAAGATGTGTCAGGTAAAACTAAAGTCACCGTGAGAGGTGACGGGTGCCATGGGGTGTCCTGTGACACAATGGTGACGGGGTGGCTGTGTCTTGGAGCAGGCACACCTGAGGTCACAGAACAATGAGGATCTTGCCAGATGAAGGAGGAGGGGGAAGGGAATTCCACGCAGGGGAACAGAGCATCAGGCAGGACAGGTGCACAGGGCTTTCAGGAAAGAGACGTGGTGCTGCTGGAAGTTCCAGTGGGAGGAAGGTCTGGTGGTGTCTGTGTCTGGGAGGCCATGTGATAAAGAGCCCTATTCATCCTGATGAAAAGCTTGAGATTATTCTATGGTCCATGGGGACCCCAGGAGGAGAGAGGGGTTACATGTAGGATTGATCTGGTTTTCTTGCACTTTACTTACATAGCTCTGTCGAGATTGCGGAAGACAGTTTCAGGGTTGAGAAGAGGCAGAAAGCTCCACCTCAAAGCTATTGCATTGAGTAGAAACACAAGAGAGACTTCATTGAGATGTCGGTATAGGAATAACAAGGCACAGACTGATAGGAAGAAGGCCTTGGAGGTATAATTTAAAGGTCTAGGCCAGGCCTGTCTGCTATACAGAAGGGAGGCCAGGATGTGGCTCAAACTGCAAGAAGGAACCCAGTAGATTGCTTCAAGGTAGTGGAGTAGAAGGACGTGCTCTCACTCCCTCTTGTGAGAGCACCGGAATCACAACTAACTGCAGAACAGTCATCGACAGTAAGACACTGGAACTCACCAAAAAAGATGCCCCACATCCAAAGACAAAGGAGAAGCCACAATGAGGTGGGAGGAGGGGCACAATCACAGTAAAATCAAATCCCATAACTGCTGGGTGGGTGACTCACAGACTGGAGAACACTCATACCACAGAAGTCCATCCACTGGAGTGAAGGTTCTGACCCCCACGTCAGGCTTCCCAACCTGGGGGTCTGGCAACAGGAGGAGGAATTCCCAAAGAATCAGACTTTGAAGGCTAGCGGGATTTGATTGCAGGACTTTGACAAGACTGGGGGAAACAGACACTCCACTCTTGGAGGGCACACACGAAGTAGCGTGTGCATCGGGACCCAGGGGAAGGAACAGTGACCGCATAGGAGACTGAACCAGACCTACCTGCTAGTGTTGAAGGGTCTCCTGCAGAGGCGGGGGGTGGCTGTGGCTCACCCTGGGGACAAGGACACTGGCAGCAGAGATTCTGGGAAGTACTCCTTGGCGTGAGCCCTCCCAGAGTCTGCCATTAGCCCCACCACAGAGCCTGTAGGCTCCAGTGCTGGGTCACCTTAGGCCAAACAACCAACAGGGAGGGAACTCAGCCCCATCCATCAGCAAACAAGTGGATTAAAGTTTTACTGAGCTCTGCTCAGCAGAGCAACACCCAGCTCTACCCACCACCAGTCCCTCCTATCAGGAAGCTTGCACAGGTCTCTTAGATAGCTTCATCCACCAGAGGGCAGACGGCAGAAGCAAGGAGAACTACAATCCTGCAGCCTGTGGAACAAAAACCACATTCACAGAAAGATAGACAAGATGAAAAGGCAGAGGGCTATGTACCAGATGCAGGAACAAGATAAAACCCCAGATAAACAACTAAATGAAATGGAGATAGGCAATCTTACAGAAAAAGAATTCAGAATAATGATAGTGAAGATGATCCAGGACCTTGGAAAAAGAATGGAGACAAAGATTGAAAAGAGGCAAGAAATGTTTAACAAAGATCTAGAAGAATTAAAGAACAAACACACAGAGATGAAGAATACAATAACTGAAATGAAAAATACACTAGAAGGAATCAATAGCAGAATAACTGATGCAGAAGAATGGATAAGTGACCTGGGGGAATCAGACTTCCTGACTTCAGACTATACTATAAAGCTACAATAATCAAGACAGTATGGTACTGGCACAAAAACAGAAATATAGATCAATGGAACAGGATAGAAAGCCCAGAGATAAACCATACACATATGGTCAACTTACCTTTGATAAAGGAGGCAAGAATATACAATGGAGAAAAGACAGCCTCTTCAATAAGTTGGGCTGGGAAAACTGGACAGGTACGTATAAAAGAATGAAATTAGAACACTCCCTAACACCATACACAAAAATAAACTCAAAATGGATTAAAGACCTAAATGTAAGGCCAGACACTATAAGACTCTTAGAGGAAAACATAGGCAGAACACTCTATGACATAAATCACAGCAAGATCCTTTTTGACCCACCTCCTAGAGAAATGGAAATAAAAACAAAAATGAACATAGGGGACCTAATGAAACTTAAAAGCTTTTGCACAGCAAAGGAAACTATAAACAAGACGAGGCAACATTACAGGGAGATCAGCTCAGTGCTTTGTGACTGCCTAGAGGGCTGGGAGAGGGAGGGTGGGCGAGAGACACAAGAGGGAGCAGATATGGAGATATATGTACATGTATAGCTGATTCACTTTGTTATACAGCAGAAACTAACACAACAATGTAAAGCCATTATACTCCAATAAAGATGTTAAAAAAATGCTGTATAAAATAAAAAATAAATAAATAAACAAGTAAATAAATAAATAAATAACATTAAAATTTTTTTTAATTAAAAAAGAAGGAACCCTGAAGGCGGCACAGGTCTGCAGGGGAAATTCAGAAAAGATGCTCTAGTTGGGTGCTTTAAGTTACTCAGCTGACATCTTGACGTCAGAGTTTTAAGCTCATAGGAGTTGCGGCTGCAGTAATAGTTTTGGGAATTGTGAGTTTATAGATTGCGGTAGGAAAAAGTACATTTTTCATCTGTGCCTTAGTTTCCCTCTGGTGTATTTACATAAAAAGGAAACTGTTCCTAAGGGGAGCAGTGACTTCTAAGAAATGTTTATAACAATCATCTTACATTTGTATAACGTTTTACAAAGAAGTAGGTTACCTTATTTTTTTTTTCCCTTACACAACCCTACAGGTAAAATATTTTTACCCCAATTTTACAGGTACT
Source organism: Neophocaena asiaeorientalis asiaeorientalis (assembly GCF_003031525.2). NCBI lineage: Eukaryota > Metazoa > Chordata > Mammalia > Artiodactyla > Phocoenidae > Neophocaena > Neophocaena asiaeorientalis. The sequence goes on along the minus strand of NW_020174430.1, from coordinate 1,494,435 downwards.
AAAATTGAGCGTCTAAGATGAGGTGGCTTGGATAAAAATACTACAGCACATCTATGACTTAGTAGGGATTTAATCTCTAGTCTTCTGCTTCTTTTCTATATGTGTCATTGAGTTTTTGTTACAATAATTTGTTAACTTCATTGTTATCTTTTTTTTTCCTTGATGGTACAGTAGACTTGTGAAGGATGACACTGATACTCAAAGTTTTATAAGAACACTAAGTGTCTGAAGCAGGAAAAAAAAATAAAAGCAATGTCCCATCATTTATAACACTCTGAGCTCCTTGGAAGACAAAGGGTATTTAAATGCATAGGCTTACTAATGTCTCTGCAAACTCATAGCTCTATTCATCTGAGCACAACCTGAAACTGCAAATCGACAGGAGACAGACAACATGCTTAATGCTTATCTTGATGTGGAAAATTATGTTGTAAAGATCAAGAAAGGCAAACTTAGACCCCGGGTGCATAGCAAGGAAAGGAATTCCCGAGCAGCTGTCTTCTTTCCCTTTGCAGCCTCCTCCTTTCCTGTCTGTGAGACTTCCACCACACCGATTTGGCTACATAAGTCAAGGCAGAGCTCCTCGTTGGGCGATGTTTCACTTTTCCGGGGTTGGAGAAGAGCAGCACGTGCCCCAGTCCCACCAGCAGGCAGGAAATTACCCAACCAGCTCTGCAAACAACTGCCGGCCCCAGTGGTTGCCACAGAGAAATGAACTACATCTCGCCAAACCTGAAAGTCACCTTCGGAGGGAAGATGTTTTCCTGCTCTCCACCATATCTACTTACCCGTCCTTCTCATTATCCATGGGAGCAGGAGGGTATAAAGACTCCCCAACAGGGCAAATGGAACATCCCCTGGTGGGTGATGACACGGGCTGGGGGGCTGGAATCATCTGGGTCCCCTCTCAGTGCCCTGTCCTCTGCCCTGGACCACCCAGCAGCCCAGGTGAAAGAGGGGTACCAGTTAGAGAGGGAGCATATTCCCTTGAAATGCTTCCTTTGGTGAAATTAAAAGAAAAAAAGAAAACAGGGTTTCTTACGCCCAATGAGAGGGATTTATTTCAGTGCTAAAACCTCACTTATGCTCTGTCAGGATGTGAGGTTCCCCAAGAGTGAACCACAGCAGAGGAGGACGCAGTGATGGAGCCCGAGGCATTGTTAAACCAGGGAGAAGGCTCTGCTCCTAGCAAAAATGGTGGTTCCCGGAGCATCAATCATATTTGCACAGGGCGTTTATGCCTTCCGATGCCTTCACAGTTATTGTACCACGTTGTCCTCCTCCTGGAAGGTGGAAGGTAGCTTTAATAACCCTCCCAGGGCTTCCCTGGTGGCGCAGTGGTTGAGAATCTGCCTGCCAATGCAGGGGACATGGGTTCGAGCCCTGGTCTGGGAAGATCCCACATGCCGCGGAGCAGCTGGCCCCATGAGCCACAATTACTGAGCCTGCGTGTCTGGAGCCTGTGCTCCGCAACAAGAGAGGCCGCGACAGTGAGAGGCCCACGCACCGCGATGAGGAGTCGCCCCCACTTGCCGCAACTAGAGAAAGCCCTCACACAGAAACGAAGACCCAACACAGTCAAAAATAAATTAAAAAAATAAATAAAATTAAAAAAAAAAAAAATAACCCTCCCAATTTGAAAGATGAGGGGAAGAGCCCTTTCCCTGGCCTGGCCCAGGTTCTTAATGGGGCTTCCCAGCTCCCACTGCAGGACACAGACACTCCGGTCTCTTGAGGAGTCCTGCACAGCCCACAGGGACAGCTCCAGGAAACAGCCCCAGCGATAGGAGCAGTCAGCATTTTCACCCAAGGCTCTAACTCCACAGAGTGGTATCTGGGAGCCCCATCAATTAGTAAGTCATCGCAACCCCAGCGAAAGTCCCTGCTGCGTGTGCCAGGGTTTGTTGAAAGAACATCACCCCTTTATAAATGCCAGAGACGGCTTCCGCTGAATCCTCATTGGGGGACCGTGTCAGTGGGCAGTGCTTGCATTTGCTCTGGAGATGAACACACGTGCAGCCACTAGCCCCGATGGCCTAATATTTAGTGAGTCTCCAGTGACCCGGGCATGACACGCGGCGGGGCTGACGCACCATTGCAGTGTGATGATGTCAGCGGGACATGCAGTAACCAGGGGCTGAACGTCCCTGGGGCTAAAGGAAGTCCAGCCAGTCCCCTAGTCTATTCCTGTGTCTTGAAGACGTTGGGCCTGAGGGCAAGCACCCTATGCTTATTTACCAAAATTGTTTCAGAGTCCAGAAAGCACCACAATTAGGAAATTCTTGACTTTTTAACATTTTAACATCATCTAATCCATATCCAGTTCCTTAATAGACTTCTCTGTTCCTCTTACCTTCTCTGGGCAGGTTTTCTGCAGATGGCTGGAAGAGGATATTGCCAGCAATGTCTGAAATTGGGAGGTTTTTCTCCCGGGACACTCACTTTGCATCTAATGGCAGTCATTCCTTTTACGTTTTTATTAACTTGAGGGGGAAGGAGTGGATTTGCATGTTCTGTATTACACACAGTAGTAATCTCTGTACAAATGTTAGATGGAAAAAAACCCACTTTTTGGTAGATTTGCTGAAATATTATAAACTCACAAGAATAAAGTCAATTATTTAGCCCCTTTAGAGTCTAGATTGCAATTTATTTGTATGGAATTTAATAATATTTAGCACTTTATGTATCTAAAGTACTTTACAAATATTAACACACTAGTCCTCTTATCGGTCCTTAAAGTTAGGAATAATTACCACTGGTTCAAAGATGGGGAAATCAGGAAAGCTTAAAAAGTCTTCCTTCAAGTTACAGAGAAAGTCAATTAAGTCCAAACATAGGAAGCAGAATAGGACTCGCTTCTCAAAAATGGGCTAAGTTTGGAACATCAAGAGCTTCTAGTATAAAAAGACATTTAGGTTTCATCCTGAGAACCAATCAAATGCTGGCAGGTTATCAAAGTCAGAAGATACCTTGAGGAAAATAGAAATGACCACCAAGGCTATATTTGGTTTGGGTGCAGGAAATGAACAGACTAGATGGTATCTAAGAACTGGGGATTGTCCTGGATATGACAGCACTGCCCTGAGTTGAAAACTCTAAGTAAAATTCTATTTTATCTGTTTCATGCTGAAGAGTGTACACATTTTCAGAAAAATAAGAACATCTAATTCCACTGTTTCACATGACTTCCCATGCTTATTGCTTTTTGCCTGTTTTTCTTGAGATGTGGAAATAACGCTCAAAGGGACAGTGGCTTGCAAATACATTTGGGAAGTGGGATGTCCTCATTCTTCCGGAGATACCTTTATTGTGGTCAAGCACTTAGTAGGGACACTGCATTTGGCAGCTAAGGTTCATTGAATTCATGATCCTGAATGCATTTAAAATCCACATAGCAAATTACCCCTCTGAGGAAGAGTACTAAGAAGATCCTAGCATTATATTTTCTTTGGTTTTATTTTGTTTCGCAGTTTGTACAGAAACTTGCCATATCTGGTTTCTAGAAAACAGGGTGATGATTTTTTTAAAGGAAATTTTGCAAATGTAAATCCCATAATACATTTTATCTTCACTTCCATTCTATCACTGCAAAATTATTTCTTAAATTATTACCAGACACCAGAAATGGATCTATCCTAACCAAGAATTATAATTTTTAAAACGTGAAAAAAAAAACCCCAATGTTAACAGTAGCCAGTGAAACACACAATTAGGAAAAGTTAATAATAAAAAGAAACAACTTGTTAAGACTTGTACATGTACCCAGGCCTGCATGGTTACCACCAAGTCTCAGCTCTTGTGGAAACAACTGTATACTTCATGAGCAGGGGAAGAAAGACAGATATGGTTTTTCTGAAATCCCTTCTTGGAATAATTGAACAATCAAGCATAAAGACCTCAGATGGTTCGTATAAATGCATAAACAGTTGAAAAAAGTGCAGTTGAATCTATCAGACTCTCGTGTCACACTTCAGAGATGCCTCTTCACAGATTTCTTCAGAGACAGTCAGCACTAAGGCGTTCAACTCATACAAATTTAATTTGTGTACTTGCTGGATCGTTGCTATGAAAAACAAACTATTATTTCACTTCCGTGTTCTCACCCTTCACCTAGATTCTCTTCTACTTGAATACATGGCTTTTTTTGTCTGTTTCTCCCAGAGCAATCAATTCTACTTAACATTGGTTTTTACCTGACCAGCTTGTTTACGAGGACTTCTCCTACTCTTAGTTGAAAGAAATTAAAAGAAAAGAAATAACTTCTGCTCCTCCTATCATATATTTCACTCAGAGCTCACAACATCTTTAAACTGACATAACTGCCCATTTATCTAATATTGGAAACGCCTTCGCTAAAACCACAGTTTCTACGTAATACACATAGGTTTTTTCTCCAGCCACAATACATATTACAGATACCAAAAAGAGACTCGTGTGCCCTTTAGCTGTATTGGCGCTTTCTTTTAAAAAGGAACAAAAACCATTTACATGGTGTTTTTTTCAATATAAATAGTTGAACTCAAGGATCACAAAAGGAATAAATCTAAGCACAACCAATGAAGTAAAAATGTCACTTATACAATGAGGTAACATATTATTTAGAAATATTTTCCAAAGGCCACAACAAATTTTGCCCAGAACTCACACATCTTGAGTTTCTTTATTAAATATATGGTATTCAATGACTATAGAGTCCTGTTTTCTTATTTCATTAGATAATTCACAAATTATGCAAAATATAGGCCATCATGTATTCATTCATTTACTCATATTCTCCTTTTCTTTGAGTTTCTTCTTTAGTCTCACCTTTCAACTACCTTGTTTATTTGAAATTCCACTTGCAAGCAGTTGTTTATAATATTGAAATATTACATTAGCACAAATATATTTTACTTCCTAATTATGTTTCCATCAGAAAGTCCGTAGTCATGTCAGTGAATGAAGAAGGCTAGTCAGTTTTTAGGAAAAAGTCCCAGTTGCCAAAGATGATCAGAAAAACAGAGTGTTTTTCTGTGGCTCTGACACACTTGAAACTGGGGATCTGTATCACCAGTGGAACTCAGTCATTTCTCAGCACTCAGTCACCCGGGTCAGGGGATGCAGAGTCACGCCCACAGGTGAATGCAGAGGGCAGGCTCTCACCTGTGGTCCACCTGCCTCCTCTCCACCCAGGCCTCCCCTTCTCTGGGGACGCTGTCTCCCTGGACTCTGGCGTGCTCGCCACGTTGCGTGCAACATCCTGTCTCTTAAAGGTCACTGACACGATCAAAGATGACCACACTTCCCTTGTGACAATGACACTGTGCCAAGCCTAGCCTGCCCTCAGTTCCAGCTGCCACATTCAGGGTCAATAAACTATTATTGTAACTGCTTTTCATAGCCCACTGACTCGAAAATGACTGCCTGCAGCTCTGTTTTACTGCATGGAGGAAAGAGGGGGAGAAAGAGAGAGAGAATCGTGGATTAATGGAAGGAAACTCCGGGCTTCCCTGGTGGCGCAGTGGTTGAGAGTCCGCCTGCCGATGCAGGGGACACGGGTTCGTGCCCCGGTCCGGGAAGATCCCACATGCCGCGGGGCGGCTGGGCCCGTGAGCTGGGCCCGTGAGCCTGTGCTCCGCAGCGGGAGAGGCCACAGAGGTGAGAGGCCTGCGTACCACAAAAAAAATAAAAAAAATAAAAATAATGGCCACTTACTAGGAAAGAGGGGTATATTCGTGGACTGTTCATTATGTCAGGCACTGGCCACCTTCGGATTCTCGGGTACATGATATTGTTTAATCCCCACGATGCCCTTTGAGACAGGCAAGAATTATTTTCCTTGTTTCACAGATGTGGGAATGGAGGCGTACAGACTTAGCAGCTTTCCTGGAGACCTGGAGGTGTCATTGGTGGGGCTGAGATTTGGACACTTACTCTGTAGCCCTGTGAGGGAGCTATCACTCTGCTCTCCTCAAGAAGGAAACTTGAGTCAGTGAAGAAAGCCGCTGACTCAGCATTCTGCCAGGAGCATGTCAGAGGGAAGCTTCAAACCCAGGCTTGACTCCTAAACCATCGATTCTTCCATTAAACCAAGCTGTCAGATAGTTGCACTCCTGGGTCTCAGGGCTGAGCATTCAGCTCCCTCCTCATTACCAGTGTTTCCCCTTCATTTGTGCCCCTCACTCGGGGTTTCTGCAGGGTCTTCACCTTCGGCCGGCTGCTGGGTGTGTGTCCATATCTGAGGACTGAAGAGAAGCCAGAACCTCAGGCAGCCTTGGGCAACTTCAGTGTCTTGTCTGGGACTTATTGCGACATTGTGATGGTCCCCCTTTCCTGGGAGGGGAACAAACACTGCAACTAGAACCAGGGGTCCTCATGTGACAGCAGTGCCTCCCCACCCTGGACTGGGAAGCATAGGACAGGGTCCAGCACAGGGTGTTTCTCAGTTACGTGGCGCTGAGCTTGCCAGGTTCTGGAAGCTTCTGCAGGCACTGGAAAGGACAGGGGGAGAGGCACAGGCAGGCATACTGCGATCAGCGAGTGATGGTGAGACGTTATAAGGCAGCGTAGACACAAAATCCTTTCCCTCAGTGTTGAAAGAGTACTGATGTAATAAAGACAGTTAATTATCCCTGCAGCTTTCCATAGGAGACATTGTCGTTCCCCCTTTTTAGGTTGGGAAAATAAAGTTCCAAGAGGCTGAGTAACTTGCCTGTGATAGTAGCAAGCGGTGAGTTTGGGATACAAACCTTAAATTGCTTGATTCCAAAACCCATCTTTTTTGTTTATTCCATTCTGACAGTGAGCCTCTTTGACTTATCAAAAGCCGTCCAACCCTGTTAATATTGATTCCTTTGAAAACAATGATGGTGGTAGGGGTGTGAGAAAGAACTTTTCCTCCTGAGAGGCACTGAAGCTCAATCATCTTTAAAATGTTGCTGTGAGTGTGGCCGGGGGAGGGCCTGGTACCTCACCTGGCAGGTGGTAAACCCAGATCAATAGCCACTCTGGGCCAGTGACACAGCTTCAGGGATCAGAGCCCACATCCCTTGGCCCCCAGTTCAATCTGAGAGAACAAATCATCTCATTCTTGAGCTTTGGCTCATTTGATGGGAGCCGTCCACACCTCCTGAGATGACTTTCTAATGTATAAAGTATGTCCGAGCAACCCCCTCTCCACACACAAATCATGTGGACCCAACATATTACGGGGAAATTGGGGGAATGCTAGTCACATTTGTGAATAAATAGTTTGTATCCATCTTACAGGTGTCAGAACCAAGTAGGTGTCTCTGGGTAGTGATGCATAGCTTATTGGCAAAGAGCGGATGTCTGCCTGAGGACCATAGATCTTGGTGTCTAATTATACCAAAGAGTGGTGCAGCTACGTATACGAAAGCAACTTAGAATGAGTTACGGCAGTTGGGATATGAAGAGAAGCCATGGTTTTCCTGGAAATTCCTCTAGAATTCACAATACTGACTACAGCATAAAAGCCACTTCCCTTTCAGTACCCTGGAAAATTTCTCATTGGTTCTGCCCTAGTTCACAAGTTCTTACCTTGATTAATTCACAGTGACCATTTTTAGCAGGTGAACACGGGCTTCTGGAAGGCAGGGTGGTAATGGGAAGTGTGTAGAGACCACGGGATATGTGTCAAAGCCTTCTTGTTGATGACATCTCGAAGCACAAGAGATGTTGGTTGTAGTGCTTGCAACCTACAGGCCAAAGAGCACCTTCATCGCCACCACCCTTCACCCTCACGCTGTGGCCGGAGACCTGAGCCCTGGGTCCATCTGCATTTGTCTGGATCGGATATGTCCATCCAGAAAAGGAATTTGAGGAGAGGGACCTGGGAATGAGGGATAACCCAGCCCATGCATTGCCATCCCCTTGTGCCACTGCCAATGAAACCCACTGCTGTTGCTAATCCTGGCAGCCTCAGGACCGCAGAGAGGGGAAAAAAGCCCCGAAGATGAGGAAGCCAGTTTGATCTACAGTGTAATTACAGCTGTGCTGTGAGACAATACAAATGTGGCCCCTGTGCAGGCATATTTCTTCTTGTCCAGAAATTAACTTTCATATCAAAAAGTAAACCATTTGACTCCTAAAACTGAACTGGACAAGGGAGAGAAAATGCCGAGGATGGGAAGCCGGGGTCTGGGGTGTCAGCCTCGTACTGGGCATTAATATTTCCGACAGAGTTTGAGAAGAATGGGAACTCCCCCCACACCTCCCTGCCTCACTCGAGGGCAAAAACCGAGAATAAGATTCTAAATGGAAGATATTTGTGGAAGCAAGGGGAGGGGAGGGGAAGGAGGTGCATAAAGGAGAAAGAGAAAGGGGAAAGGGAGCAGAGAGCACAGACATCATAAAACCAGATCTATTCATCTTCCCCCAGGATCAGGAAGGGAGAAGGAAAATGATGTTTGATGCTCTTTTCTGAGTTCTAGAGGGCAAATGAAATAAAAAAATAAGAAAATGCTGAAAGATCAACAGTTTATACCAGATAAAAATAGAGGCGCAGTAAAACAAACAGCATGAATGGTTCCTCTTCTACGGAGAAGTGGTACGGAACAAGTGTGCTCACTGAACTTCAGGACAGAGGTTCTCCTTGATGTGGGTCGTTTGTGGTCAGACTGGGGTGGGTCCTAAGGCTAAGATGAAGGGATGCAATCCCCCAGTCCCGCTCCTGCGCTATGCCCCTCCCCTGCCAACTCACTTAGAATCCTCCCAACCACCGTGCCTTTTCTTAGTCCTGATTGCACTGAGTGGGTGCGGCTGATCTCACGTGCCCAATTGTCCCCTTTTAAGTGAGCTGCCATCTTTAAGGGGATGCCTTACCCAATGCCAGATACATCAGAACCCAGTGAGTGTCCATTCCCCCCTCCCCTTGACACCATTAGCCTGACAGCTTGATATCCAGAAGAAGCAGCTTTCTAAATACTAAAGCTATAGCACTCTCATGCATTTGAAAGAGCCGATGTGATCTGAAGCTCCCCGAGGAGAGTTATTATGTGCAGGGATCTTGCAATGGCACTGCTCCCCATATAAGAATAATGGCTTATTTATAAAGTAAACACATGCCTCAATAAAACGTGAGAATGTGAGGGAGCAACACTAAATTCTCAGCTAAGATGGACAAACCTACCTCCTTCCAGGACAGAAGCAGGGATGGCAATTCTCTCCTCCCTCATCCTCTTCCTCCCGCTTCCCTCCTCTCCTGTGCAACCCTAAGAGAAGCCAGGGGAGTTTTCACACTACTTTAACAAACTTGAGTTAAGCTGATCATCTACCACTTTCTCTCTCCTTTGTTGTGTCCTGGGCTGCCTTGCCAGGGGGTGAGCAGTTTTCAGCAGCTATCTCTGGGAGCTGACAGAATACCATCTCCCCATCATCTCCAACTGATAAAGTGTCAAATGAGATGGAACAGAAAGTGAGATCCATTTGAGTAGCTGCCAACACTGGGCTGACTGGTGGGAGGAGGAGAGAGGGAGGAGGTGGTGGGCGGGGCTTCCCTGCCCCTCCCCACGGGTGCCTCAGTGCTTTGTTTTTGTTTTTTTTTAAACATCTTTATAAGAGTATAATTGCTTTACAATGGTGTGTTAGTTTCTGCTTTATAACAAAGTGAATCAGTTATACATATACATATGTTCCCATATCTCTTCCCTCTTGCGTCTCCCTCCCTCCCACCCTCCCTATCCCACCCCTCTAGGGGGTCACAAAGCACTGAGCTGATCTCCCTGTGCTATGCGGCTGCTTCCCACTAGCTAGCTATTTTACGTTTGGTAGTGTATACATGTCCATGCCACTCTCTCAGTTTGTCACAGCCTACCCTTCCCCCTCCCCATATCCTCAAGTCCATTCTCTAGTAGGTCTGTGTCCTTATTCCCATCTTACCCCTAGGTTCTTCATGACCTTTTTTTTCCCCTTAGATTCCATATTTATGTGTTAGCATACGGTATTTGTCTTTCTCTTTCTGACTTACTTCACTCTGTATGACAGTCTCTAGGTCCATCCACCTCACTACAAATAACTCAATTTCGTTTCTGTTTATGGCTGAGTAATATTCCATTGTATGTATGTGCCACATCTTCTTTATCCATTCATCCGATGATGGACACTTAGGTTGCCTCCATCTCCGGGCTGTTGTAAACAGGGCTGCAGTGAACATTGTGCAGAGTTTGTGTTGACGGACACTGAGGTTGCCTCCATCTCTGGCTGCTGTAAACAGGGCTGCAGTGAACATTTAGCAGAGTTTGTGTTGATGGACCATTGGGTTGCCTCCATCTCCGGGCTGTTGGAAGCAGAGCCGCAGTGAACATTGTGCAGAGTTTGTGTCTCAGGCAGATGGTGCCACTTGCAGAGCTGCCTAGAGGATTGCATCTGCTGAGGACTTTTGAACCTGTGGGCAGTAGCATAGAGATGGCAGACAGGTGGAGGACAGGTAAAGGTGTGTGAATCTGTAAAGGAGAGATGTAACTATTTCCATGGCATGTTGGATACAAAGTAGCTTCAGTAACGTGGAAATAACTCGTTAGGCATCTAGGACTGGCTCTACAGGGGTCTAGATTTCCAGCATCCATTGAGGCATCTGACCTAGGAGAAGTCACCTTTCCTAGATCTTTGAAAGAGTGGGAATACTGTCAGAGCTGGGAGGGACAGCTTGCCCAATGTCCCCCTGTTTTTCTTTTATGTGAGAAAACTGAGACATAGGGAAGTGGAATTCATGGAGGATTCTACTGCTTTGAGTGTTTACACAGAATGGCTCAACCATACCCAAGGCTATTTATGTCTTGAATGGAAAACTAAGGAGTGGCCGAGGTCTCCAACTCCCACTCCAGTACTCTTTCGCCAACACGTGCATGGCCTGGCAATGTTCATCTCTGTCATAAAATTAACAGAAGGAGCAACCGAGTTACGGAACACAGAAGCACTCAAAGAAACTGTCAAGCGTCGGGTAAACACAGGCCACAACTGAGGGTTGACTAAAGGTAAAACTCGGACTGTAGCTTTTGTTCAAAGCCAAACACCTTGCCAAGGGATACGTAAAACAGAACTTCCCTATTCCAGCTGTTTATTCTTTTCCTCTTGATTTTGTTTCAGACAGTAAATTGTCATCCCCTCTGACTTTTACTACCCATGTGCGTCATCACAATGACTGTTGTGTTGCTATCGTATAAGTTTCATTTAGAAACAGCTTTCTAAACAGCTTTTCCCTGGCTTTTCTCATGAGTTGTACACCTGGGAATTATATCCATTTCTCGGATGGAGAAACTGAGAGTCCAAACCGACAAAGGTGCATAGAACACGGCGGGTGGGGAATGAAGTGTGACGTTTCCCTTAAGCCCTGCAAAGCATTCACAGGACCTGGAGAGCTGTGAGGAGTGCCTGGGAGCCTGGCCAGCGTCTAGCCACAGGGCAAACATTCCTCAGTGTGGTTCTCATAATCAAAGAGTTGTCTTTCCTTTTCTCGATATCTTTCCCCCCTTGCAGCATGTTTTTGGCAGGATCAGCTAAATAAGTGTTACACAATCTAGTACCTCTTGAGACCTCAGTGGCAAAAAGGCTACTGAGTAAGAAGGAGAGAATTTTCGAGCTCTCGGGGAGGATTCTGTCACCTACTCCGAGCTGATGCTATTAGCACCTGTCACAGGGAAGTTAGCCTCTTGGTTGTGTGTTCTTGGCTCTCTCAGTTTTTGTCATCTCATTTCTATTGTTCTTGGTGTTATTTTAATTATTCTTCATTCTTATTATTGGATTTTAATTTTCTGAACAGCCCCTGGGTGATGGTGGAGAAATAATAAAAAGAGGTAAAATAATAATTATTATGAGTCGTGGCACAAGGGATATTGTGCTCCTGGTCATACAGACATTGTTACTGGATTATTAATAATGGTACTAGTCGTGGCAATAGTGACAGTAGTTCTAGAAGCTCAGAGCACGTTGGAGAAATATTAACTTCTGCACACTTGCATATCTTGGGGTAGAGCAAAGGGGAGGAGTCTGGGTATTAACAGTGTCTCTACCCTAAAGTAAGAGAAGACAGGGCAACACAGGAAAGGAAGAGCTGGGGGTCCCTGACACGAACAGTGCAAGGAGGGACAAGACTAAAGATTCTTGACTCTGTGTCCTACGACTGATGACTCCTTTAGCGTGGGGTCGTGTCTCATTCACTTCTGGGTCCCTCTAGCACACTAGCAAACACGTATTTAGCCCACAATTTATGCTTGCTGGAAGGATGGAAGGAAGGGAGGCGGGAAGAAGGAAGGAAGGACTCACTAAAGTAGAAAGGTATCAGTCAAAGTCAGAAAGGAAGAAGGGGGAGGTGCTGGATCCATAGCTGGGCTTTATCAAATATTCCAACTGCATTACGGTGGTGATACAGCTCCTCCAAAACCAGGCTTATTTCCAGAGTGACTGTTGAAAGGACAAGTCAGCTTCCAAGCTGGGGGATGAGGTGGTAGAATGACAGATGGGAAATCACTGACTAACAGGCTTGTGCCCATCTTCCCACGTCTCCCTCCCTGTACTGCCCCTGTGTGGGTCCTTTGTTGTCAGGTGTCTACGTTGGGCAGGAGTCGCCACCCGTCGCTATTTTAAATACAGGTTGTCAATCAGTTATTCCAAAAAACTGTCTATCGATGTAGACAAAAAATTACGAACAATGATGTTTTTTATAACATTATTCATAATACCAGATAATTGGGAATTATCTTAATGGTCAACAGTATGAGGATGTTACATAAATTATGGCCAAATGATATGATAGATTATTACGCAGCTATTAAAAGAGTACTTTTAAAGGCAGGGAAAATATGATGATGTTAAATGGGTAACAAAGCCAGCAAAGAAAACCTAGAGGGCAAGGTGCTGGCTAGTGGAGCAAAAGGAACGAGGAAGTTGGATTAGTAGATTCTAACGTACCTTGAATGCCATGCTATCGGGATTTGGACTTAACTCATGGAGATGTGGAAGCAGCAGAATTTCTTTGTAAAAGAATAACATAGCTGTCATTTTTCATTAAAGCAAGGCTTCAATATTTGGTTAATAATTATATTCATCGTGCTAATGCTGTAAATTAATAAATGATTATCACCGTAGTAATGTTAATGTAAAGCATTATATCAACAGAATCAATCAAAAAAGAAATCAAAACATATAATTAGGGACAAATGACTAAAGCACATGAGACTTTAACTTTCCCGGGTATATTTTATTTTGCAGGATGTAATAGTAATGGATATTATTAATTGATTTGATTCTTCTCAGAGGGTGCAGCTCTTTAATAAAAATGAAAATTATAGCTCATTTGTTTCTCCCACTCGACTTTCTATAACACGTCAGTGTTTTAATGTTAGTACGTTCTTTATAAAATTGACATGTGATTCATCATCATGTAATGATATGTATGTAATTATGGTACTATGGCCCTTGTTTCATATGGGAGTATACGTAAAATAATATTTGAAAGGTAAGAAACGCATATGGAAAAATATACGTTATCTACAGACCTGGACCATGAATCCTGGCAAAAGAAAAGCGTCCACACAAATAGACATCATCCACGAACACATCAACCTAAGATGCAAACAGCACGGAAGACTACAGCACCAGGCTGGAGATTATGAGACTTTGTGTGACAAAAAGACCCGTGAAAATCAAAAGCGGCAGGGGCGGGGGCGGCAGGGGGATTTGATCACAATTATAAATTTCCACTAAGGCAATCTCACAGTGAGAAAGTCAGTGCTCAGTTTGACATGGCCGGCTCTGTGTTTAAGGAGAACAAGTGTGATGACACTGGAGAGAGAAAAGGAACAGGGCAGTGGAGGGTGAACGGCAGAGCCACGGAGACGGTGAGGGCCTGAGTGAAGGTACGGCAGCCGGAACAGGGAACCAAAGAGGTGACGGAGCTGGAGACTGTGACACCGTGAAGAGGAAAAGGTAGCCAGTTAGATACGAGTGAGGATGAGGAGAGAAGTGGGTATTTATAAAGACTCAGAAGTTTCCAGCTTGGACATTTGGGTGAAAAAATAACCAGCTGGGCCAATAAATAACAAAACGCACGATGGATTTTTGTAGTTTCTATTGTACTGAGAACTTGCTGTAGCTTCTCTCATTAATTCTCATGACAGCCCTATGAAACAGTTTCCTTAATTATCTTCACTTTACAGAAGAATAAAGCAGAGGCCCAGAATGTTTACATAAAATATGCCTAAAATCGCCCAATTAAGAAGTGGCCGAGATAGTGGAATTGGAAAGTGCGTGCCTTTTCCAGACATTTATGTTATACCACACACAGTAGGACATCAGACGGACAAGCATATGTACAGACAGAGGCACTTGCTGGGGTGGCGGGCGAGGGGATTGCGCAGAGGGATCACAAAAGCACAGAACAGATACCAGCAACCACCAGCACGCAGAGCCCAAGAAGCGTTTTGCAGAGAAGAGCAATTCTCCACCGCTGAGGCTGTGTGGGTCTGGCCCTCGCCTCTGTAAATACATTTTGGTGAATTCAGTCATGAGGTCCAGCCGGCCAGCTGCCTGCCCGCGGGTGAATTTCTTTAAGGAATCTTGGCAGCCTACGTTCAGGGCCAATTCTGTTATGATTGCTTCCACTAAATCAGGAAGAAAATTGAAAAGATTGACATACACACACATAAGCCTGTGTGGAAGTCTGGAAAGGTGATGATTGGTGACCCAGCCATGACCTTTATTTTCCATTAATGGATCTGGGTGAGTGTCAGTTGTGTTTGAAGCTGCATAAAGTGAACTGAAATAAGAGGGATAAACAGGAACAGTTAAGAGCCTTTTTCAGAGGAATTTGGAGTTGATTAGATAACACGGTATACAAGGAGATGCTCTGATCAGACACAAATGGAAAATCGGCATCAAAACCAAGCATTGACCTGCCCAGCCAGACTGAGTTATTTTAAGCAACATGAAAATGGGAGCTGATCTACATATCCTTGATCTAAAGAAACCAGACAAGCATAAAGTCCAGAAAGATTCACAACACTTGTGATTTTCTTTGGAGTCCTCTAAATAGAGCAAAATTAAGGTCAAGAAATTGGACATGAAGGTACAAAGAGAAAGCACATATTAGGGGAATGAAGTTGTGGGCCCTTAAAAAGTTTAGAGCCAACAGTCAGGCCTCCCATTAAACTACAAATTTTTTCCTGGCCTGAGAAGTGTGAGGGAAAACAATTCTACACTCTGAATCTCTAAAGTATTTCATTGATTTTAATAAAAGCAGCCCAGCAGTCTGATGTAAGAAGTATTGGGGAATGTCCTACAGAGAATTATTTTTTTTTATAACAAAACCTGATGAGATGTTACTGACTGGATTCTAGACCTGGTAGGGATCTTCCTGTGGACTGGTCTATTTCAGAGTGAAACCACTGACCTCCGGCAGTTTGCTGATCCTAATAGAATTCCTTGAAATTTGAATTTTGCTTTCCAAGAGGCACCCTAGATCCATTCCCGACTCTTGCAGGTCCTTTTTTTTCTTCTTCCCTTTCTCCCCTTTTACTCTTCCCTGAGCAGGGAATCCTGGATATACACCCAAGAGAAATGATGACATATGTCCATGAAAAACTTGTATATGAATGTTCATAGCAGCATTTTTATTTTATTTGCGATGGGCACCAAAAGTATTAAATCCATCCTAAGTCTGAAAATACTGGAAAAGTGTCTGGGCAGATCAGGGCATAATCTACAGAGAAGAGATTTTTAAGTAGATATACGATCCAAAGGAGGAGTACTGTTGAAAGTGGCAGGTGTGATTTCAAAGGGGACTTTCAAAACGCTTTGCCTCTAGCGGAGAAAAAAGGCCAAAAAGGAAGGTAGAAATACTCTTTGGCAATAGAATTGTGTAGAAGAAAAGAAAAATAAGAAGGCAATTTTAGGGTGCTATAGGATAAAAGAAACCCGTGAAACTGGAGACTCACTAGCCTTCCCCTACCACCCAAACAACAAACAAACAACACACTTGGATTGTGCCGTACTAACTAAAGGTAGAAGGTGTTTATGGATTATGCTCTGGTGTGAATAAGAACTCTTTGGTTAACCCTTGGTTACAAATATTTTCTCCCATGTTTTAAAGTTTTGTCATTGTATATTTTAGATTTCTGATGCATTTTGAGTTAACTTTTTGTATAAGGTATAGGGTTTAGGTTGAGGTTTGTTTCATAATAGCATTATTAAGGATAGCCAAAGAGGGGAAATAGCCCAGTTTTCTATCGATTAATGAATGGATAAATAAAATGTGGTATATCTACACAACGGAGTATTATTTAGCCATGAAAGAGAATGAAGCACTGCTTCATACTACAACATGGATGAACCTCGGAAACATTACGTTAAATGAAAGAAGTCATATGCAAAAAGCCACATACTGAATAATCCCACGTACGTTAAATGCCCAGAATAGACAAATCCATAGAGAAAGAAATTAGTAAACCCTATGCCAGGGGCTGGGAGGAGGGGGAGGGGGGGTGATGGCTAATGGGTACGGGTTTCTTTTTGGAGCGATTAAAAAAGGTTTTGGAGATAGTGGTAATGACTGCACGATTTCATGAATATACTAAAACCCACTGAATTGTATACTTCAAAAGTATACAATTCACATACAATTATAGTATGTGAATTATATCTCAAGTACAAACAAACTAATATACTGTGAAAACTAACTTGTTTTCACCAAACGACCCTCATCTCAATATCCCATTTTCATTGGTGAGACCCTGTCGCCTCAAGCACCCAGGTGCCTGCATTCACCCCAGCGGTATTTACTGGGTGTCCATTGTGTGTCCTGGCCCTAACAGCTAGCACTTACTGACCATTCAGCCCATCCCAGGTGTTCTTTGATGTACTTTACACGGATTAACTCATTTAATCGTCACAATGACCCCTTGGAGCAGATGAAAAACTCAGGGCGGAGAGACTTATGTAATTGCCTAATATCACACTGCTTGTAAATGTCAGGGCATTTCAGATTTCAAATCCATAGAGTCTGAGCTCTAAATTGACAGCTTTTTATCATTACATACTACTATCCAACCCTATACTACATTATCCCACACCTACATTATCCACTACCCTCCAGGTGTATACCTGGAGAGCAAGCCTAGCTGAGTGGTTAATGGTTCAGTAAGCATTTGGTTCTCTGACTATTGTTTTTGTTATTATGACTACACTCTAGTCTACCTTAGGCAAAGTGGTATAAGAGATGGCCCCTGCTTTCATAAAGCTTATTTCCTAACAAACATTTTCACAAATACCTATAGTACAGATGTACTAAGTGGAGTGTGCTGTGTTCTACAGAAGAGCAGAAGCAGAGTGATGGCTTCCCTGCTGGGCAGGCAGGAAGATGATGGTAGTGGTCACGTGGACGCTGGGCTTGGCTGGGGGTCTGTGTGTCAGCAGGTAGGCTGGTGAATGGGTCTCGGGGCACTGGGAGCCTTCACCCGGATCTGCCCGAGCTTGAGCCCCAAGTTGGCTTTCCCGCTTCCAGACTCTCTACCCTATAGTCTATCTTACAAACTTTGGCCAGACTGTTTTTTCTTTGGATGTTGTTTAAAACCTGTCTTTCTTTGAACGAAAACCTTAAAAGGGGGCCCTTTTCCTTCATGCTGAATCTAACCTCCTCTCCCCGGCGTATTTAGAAGAGAGCCCCTCTAACTCGCCTGATTCTAATTACTCCTGCCACTGCAGGAAGCAGTTCTCACTCCTTCACAAATAGGTCCCCATAGTTCGATGCTCCTCTTATTTTGAAAGCCACAAAAAAGCCAAGTTTGTAACTGTCTTCTAGCAACGCTTAGGATGGAAAAGCATGCGTTCTGTGTACTGGCTTCACATTAAGGTCCTATTCTTGTTTTGGTTCCCCTCACTGTTTCTGCGCTATTTAAGGTATATTTGATCCTGTGTAACTAGGAGGTGTGGGTAAAGGTGTTCTTATATAAATTGGCTGCTTTGGAAACCAGATGCCCCAGGAGGACCGTGGAAATTGTCTTCCTAAGAGACCTCTGTTTTTCTTTAGGAAAAGGCCTTTCCACGCTCTTTGGGGTGACAGTTCAAGGTCCCGAAGACATGACTGGAAGAAGAGTAAGAGGACAGCAGTCGTTGCTCTGTGTAACAGGGTAAGAAGAATTTAGGAGTCGGCCAGGCCACACGGGAATCAGCTTCAAGAGCAGGGGGCAGTGCATTCTTGGGAGAGAGAAGTGGGCCTCATTATGAAGCAGGAGACGAAGGCTTGGGAAGGACGATCGACAAGAAATTTCTAGAGTCAGGGAGGCTGAGCAATGTTTAGGACTGTGATGTTTGGTGCTCAGTTTTAAGTTGCTTTCTGTTCTGTGCTCTTATTACTCTCCAGACTCAGCAAGCCTTCCGTAAAAGCCTGTCATACACAGCAGTCCTGGGCTGGGGGTGATTTGGGCAAGAGAGCAAAGTGGATTCCTGCAGAAGAAAAGTGATGCCAAATAGGGCTGGCGGGGGGTGTGTGGAAGGGAGGTGGCTGCCACACACCCCAGAGCTGAGAGGTACTAGAGGACAGTGAGAGCAGTGGGCTGCAGGGTAGACTAAGGCTGACACTGATCGGAGATCTCCCTTTTCCTTTAGACATAATACAGGAAGGAGAACTTTGAAAAGGGGCACCAGGCAGACTAGAAGTTGCCACAACAAAGATAAGGTCTATATACATAAATCATAGCAATATTTTCTTAGATCAGTTTCCCAAGGCAAAAGAAATAAAAGCAAAAATAAACAAATGGGACCTAATCAAACTTAAAGACTTTTGCACAGCAAAGGAAACCATAAACAAAACGAAAAGACAAACTGGGAGAAAATATTTCCAAATTATGCAACTAACAAAGTGTTAATTTCCAAAATATACAAACAGCTCATATGGTTCAATATCAAAGAAACAAACAACCCATTCAAAAAATGGGCAGAAGACCTAAACAGACATTTCTCTAAACAAGACATACAGATGGCCAACAGGCATATGGAAAGATAGATGCTCAACATCACTAATAGAGAAATGCAAATCAAAACTACAGTGAGGTACCATCTCACATGGTCAGAATGGCCATCATCAAAAAGTCTACAATTAATAAATGCTTTAGAGGGTGTGGAGAAAAGGGAACCCTTCTACACTGTTGGTAGGAATGTAAATTGGTGCAGCCACTGTGGAAAACAGGATGGAGGTTCCTTAAAAAACTAAAAATAGAGCTCCCTTATGACCCTGCAATCCTACTCCTGGGCATATATCTGGAGAAAACCATAATTCAAAAAAGATACATGTACCCCAATGTTCATGGCAGCAGGATTTACAATAGCCAAGACATGGAAACAACCTAAATGACCATCAACAGATAATGGGTAAAGGAGATGTGGTGTATATATATATATGTATATACACACATATATGAATATTACTCAGGTGTAAAAAAGAAAGAAATATTGTCATTTGCAGCAACATGGATGGAGAATACCATACAAAGTGAGGAAAGTCAGACAAAGACAAATATTATATATCATTTATATGTGGAATCTATAAAAGAATACAGATGAATCTATATACAAAACAGAAACAGACTCACAGACATATAGAAAACAAACTTATGGTTACCAAAGGGGAGAGGAGGGGGTGGGATAAATTAGGAGGTTGGGATTTACAAATACACACTACTCTATATAAAGTAGATAAGTTACTGTATAACACAGGGAACAATATTTAGGATCTTGTAATAACCCATAATGGGAAATAATCTGAAATATAAATATATATATAACTGAAGCACTTTTCTGTATCCTTAACTAACACAATATTTTAAAGCAACTATACTTCAATGAAAGAAAAAGATAAGGTCCATAGAGAGAGCTCCACGTAGATAACCCTGTTCTACATTTTATAAACTGCCCTCCACCTTTTAGCAGAAGATAAAATGGAAAAGAAAAAGCACACCACTCTGTGTTTGCTCATGTAATTCCTCTTTTCTTGAAAGATTCTGCCTTTCACTCTCCCAAACCCTACCTGTTCTGCAAGGCCCAAGACCAATCTACCTCCCCCCGTGCTTTGTCCCTCATTTCTTCCCACTGTCTCTCCGAGCAGTTCTCGACGTGAACTCCTCCAGATCAGAGGCAGCAGCACGACCTGAGAACTTGTGAGTGAGGCAAAGTCTCGGTCCCTACCCCACACCCATTGGATCTGGGGGTGGGGGTCAGCAATACATGTCTTAGCAAGCCCCGCAGGTGATCCTGAGTTTGAGCACCGAAGTCTGAGAAGCAACCCAGGGGCCAGAGGCATCGGAGTGGCAGTCAGATCATCTCTCTCTTCAGCACAACACCATCCAATAGATTCCCATCTCACTCCTAGCAAAACCCAAAGTATTTGTAACCCTGGTTCACCTTTACCTGCCTGACCACATTTGCCCCACCTACCACTGTCCCTGTCACTCACTCCACCTCAGTCATGGAGGCCAGTG
Source organism: Neophocaena asiaeorientalis asiaeorientalis (assembly GCF_003031525.2). Lineage (NCBI taxonomy): Eukaryota > Metazoa > Chordata > Mammalia > Artiodactyla > Phocoenidae > Neophocaena > Neophocaena asiaeorientalis. The sequence continues at coordinate 1,473,967 of NW_020174430.1, read as the reverse complement.
ACTGGAGAATGTACCAGGCTTGCATCTGCCTCAACGCCTTCGCTGGGGTGGCTTCTTTCTTTTGTGACGTCTGCCTTGGTCATACTGCTTGTAATTACGTTCACCCCCATCAAGAGGACTCATTCCTGTTTTGTGATTTTTCTCCATCACATTTATCTGTATATAACGTTGTGTATATTTCGCTTCCTCAAATGTTTTATTGTTTGTCTCACTCTGCTAGAATGTTAGCTAAGAGACCAGAGATCTTACTTCATGTTTTCCTATTTTGTCCATTGATATAGTACCTGACTCACGTGGTGATGAATACTCAGTACGTGTTTGCCCGATGTGTGAATTGAGCACTTATTTCCTGTCTGCCCTGTTCAGGAGCTACCCCATCCATTGTAGTCTTTGTGGTTAACGAGTCTGTAAGCTCCATGGTAGAGATAACCCATCCTGGATGCCCTTCGTCCCCACCATGCCCAGCACCATGCTGAGAAATTAGCAAGCACGTGATACTTCTTAATTATAGGTCTGAACACATTGTCTCCTGGACTTGGGGTTCAAGACAGAAAGCCCATGCGATGCCCCATATTCATCTGGAGCTCCCTCCTCTCCGCCCCCTCCAGATCACTGCTCAAAGCTCCCAGCCTGCTTCCTCTTCCTCGTCCAGCCATAATTCCCGGTCCTTTCCCCTGATACGTGAAGAGTCCATTCTCACGGGCTGCTGTCCCTGCCCCCAGGCTCTGCCTGCTCAGGCAGCCTCCATCTGTCCCTCGGCCACGTTCCAGTGACCCAGCGTGACAGCCGAGATCCATAATTTATTAGAGCCCTTCTGCTGGGCCTTTTCTTTCTTTCCCCCTTCCTCCCTTCCTTCCTCCCTTCCTTCCCCCCTCCCTTCTTCCCTTCCTTCCTCCCTTCCTCCCTCCCTCCCTCCCTCCCTTCCTTCCTTCCTTCCTGGCATCACTGGTACCCAGGGCTTAGTCAGCACCATCAGAGGGGCTGCAGGTGTTTGAAAGGCCCCCAGATGAAGGTAATTTGAGTCAGGTATTGGGCTAAGATAAGCAATTAGAGACTCTGGAACATGCTGTGCAGGGGGATAAACATCCTTATTGTTTAAATAGTGTCCTGGAATCTCTTCACCACCCTTCTTATATGCATTTGCCTGAATGTATAGTAAAATCACATTTTGCTCTTTGAAGAAACACGTACATGTTTCGAGGCTAAGAATCTCTGCAAGGGGGCCAGTCGGCACGCATGAGTTGTCTTCTCAAACCTCAGTAGGAAATATGTGTTTTTAATAATCATCTGGTAATTAACAGCTGTGATTCCAAGCCTTTCATTAGGAAAAATAATAATAGTTTTACTTCCCGGTGCCAGGAGCCAGATGGGCAGCCGAAGAGAGAAGCCTCCAGCTATGTATCAGACAAGTAGAGAAGGTGGGGTCCACGAGCTCCCTGGCGACCCTGCAGCTGGCACAACATCTGGACGGGAGAACAAAACAACGGCCTGGATACCTGCACCCCGCCCCGTACACTGGTCCACTTAGCTCTGATCACAGCACTGGCTTATAATCCTGGCTCTACAAGTTATAGGCCTTCCCTCTGCTGACTTGTTTGAAATGACCTCTCTTAAAAGATGCGCTACCTGCTAAATAATGTCAAACTGGGAAATTATTTTGAAATATCACATGTTCATGAATCTTTTATTTGGTTTAAAGAAATTGCGTCGGCCCTTAGGTCTTCTTGGTGCTGGTTACCACCACCTCTGCATCTCCCCTTCCCCTTGCTGGTTTCTGTCACCTCAGGGTCAGTGAAGAGCAAATCACCTTTGAAGCATCACCTGTCTGTAGCAGACACTCAGTATCTTCACAAATCTCTTTCTCTCTAACGCAAACACATAGTTCATACACGTACCTCCCTTGCGGAAGACATCAACAGTGGGGAAATAAGAAAAAGAAGGAGGGTGACAATAAGCCAATGATCTGGATATATTTTTATTATGTTTCTCGTTACTCTAGCGTATGGTCTCTTAGAAGCCTGGAATATGATCACTGGAGTTTATCTGCTTGGTGGCTGATACCATTTCAAACCATTTGTATTTGAGGACATGGATTTGAGGCTGCGTTACCACTCTCATAGAAAGAAAGAGAGGAAGAATGGAAGGAACAAAGAGAGGGAAGGAGGGAGGGAGGAAAAAGGAAGGAAGAGTAGAAGTGGTCTTCTGTAGCCCACCATGTTTTTATTCCTGTCTTTGTTTGCAATATGTTTAATATGAACGTATCACAGGCTAGATCCCATACGGCAAAGCCATCTTAGAGGTGACTGAATTCTGGTCCAGTGGCTGTGTGATCTCCATCACTTGAGTGGAAAAGGACCAGTGTAACTGATTCTTGACTCTGCACTATTCCATCTATCACCAGGAACAAGAGCAGAGCTCTAGCTGATTTTCCAATCCTGCTTTGAGGGGCTTAATATTTTGATGGTTGCCATGGCAAGAAGGCTTAAAACACGACTGGGTGATATGAAAAGCAGAAGCAATGTTTCGTAACTTTCAACAGCCAGAGTCTGAAAAGAGGATTTGGGGTTTTCCATTTTATATAGTGGAAAGAATAGAACACTGAGAATCAGAAGGACTGGATTCCAGGTTCAGACGGGGCGTTAAATAATTACATGAGCCTAGATGGCTTGCCACTTCACCTCTGGGCAGAAAGGTTCCTCTTCTGAAAAATTAGAAAATAGTCATGAATGCACTAAATATTGGGTTAAGAGAGTAATAATGTCAATTGTGGTCAAAGAGTTGGAATCTCGTCCCTCCTCTCCATTAACAAACTATGAGACTTAACCTTGAAGAACAGTATTTTAAGCACAGAGGGGTTTTGATACAGTGGAAACCAGATGATTGAAAAAATACTAATGAGAGGAATTACAGTTGTACTTGCATCTGTTATTATTTACTGGACACTGACTTTACACCAGACATGGTGCCTGGTGCTTTACAAGCATTATTTGCTTGAATCTTTACATCAACCCTAAGAGAGAGACAATTCAATCCTTACCATACAGATCAAGGGACTGAGGGGAGGTCTAGGGAAGGTCATTACCTTCAGGGGGTCACACAACTCTGGCGGGGGGAGGGGGAACTCAAATCCAGGCGTACCTGACTCCACACTCCGTGCTCTTAGCCATTATGCATATTTAATATTTATTAAGCACTTATGATGCCAGCTAATGTTCTAAATCTATCACAAACGTTATCGCATTTTATGATCACAAAGGTCTAATGAGGGAAGCATTATTATCTCCATGTCATAGATGAGAAAACCGAGGCTCAGAAAGTTTAGGTAACTTGCCCAAGGCCATTCAACCAGTAAATAGGGGTGCCGGGAGTCTATCCCTTGTCCCTTTGCCCCCAAAGCCACTGTGCTAAGATAAAATTTGAGAGAGGCAAGGGGAGCATAACAGTATAAAGGAAAGAGAAAGCCTGTAGTCTCCTGGGCTCCAGTAGTAATTCTGATGCTATTAGCTGGGTTATTCTGGTTCCCCACTGTCATTTATTCTAATTGGGCAGGAGGGTTTCTTGGAAGGGTAATACATTATGTATTTTAAACGATGTTTTCTATTGTTCTTTCTAGTTCTAAAAGCATTAATTTAAAGGGCACGGATTTTTTCCACAGGAAAGAGAAACAATTTCCATTAACTCTAAAAAGGAAGGCGTTTCTATGTACAAACCGGGAAGAAAAAGATGACAATAATTATCATTTAAGTACTTAGAATGGACCAAACCTGTATGTGCTCTACTCATTTAACCCTTACAAAATCCCTATAAAGTAGACACTTCTATCATCCCTATTTTATCAATAAGACGACTGAGGCAAAGGGAGGTTAGGTCATTTACACGAGATCTTATAGACAGTAAGTAGCAGAGATGGGTTCTGAACTCAGGCCGCCTATTTCACAGTCCACGCTTTTAACTACTATGATATATCGCTTCTGGAGTCAAAATAGTTCATTAGCCTAACGGGAGTCAACATGGTACTAAATTGTATTGGGAATGCAGGGAACTGTGGAAAGATTTCAAGGTGACAGACAAAGTTGGGTGTGAATCTCAACATTGCCACCATCACTAGGCTGCCAGCTTTATTGGACTCTCTGATTAATCTCCCCCGAGCCCCTTCAGCACCTACCCTATATATCTATTGAACGAATGAATGATTTTGTGGGGGTTGAGCCAGCCTTTGAAATTACACATGTCGGAGTCCAAAGTCCAAGAGCTTTCTGTTTTCCAGGACTACCTCACAGAATACATTAATATCGAGCTGTCCAAAGCTGAGGGTTCTCCTGGGAGCATAAGCAAAGAGCTTGAGATTCGAAGACAGACACACTGCACTTGACACGGTGTGTGCCTTCTCTGAGTCTCCACTTACTTCTCCATCAATTTGAGAATATGTTGTCACATGTGCTTGTCATGAGGATTACCTTACGTCAAGCACCTAGCACTCTCCTGGTACAAGGTAGTCGTACAGTAATTGGTAACTTCTCAGCTGCCTTTCTACAAAGCATGTCAACCGAAGCAATAGTATCGGTAGCCTGGTGCTTTTAGCATTGTGGTGTTTCTTTGCTCTAAGGAAGCACCCACTGAAACACCAGGGCAGTGAGCCCTATGTTTCCTCCCACAAAGGTTTTCAAGGACACAAAATATACAAAAAGTGAGAATGAACATCAGTGTGAGAATGACACCTTGTGAAAAAAGGAAGTCCACCATTTGGGCACACTCAGAACAAAGTAATTTCCCATTATTTGCCACTCCCACCCTCATGAGTGTGTCCTAAAGTTGAAGCTGTTGTTACTCTTCCACTTAGATCTCAGAGAGTGAATTTCCCAGTGGGCGTAACGTGTGATGCTTTGGCTGCTCGGCTCCCATTAGTGTTGATGGAGCACAACAGGACGCTGCAAATAAGCAGGGTCCCCTCGGCCTCCATGAATGCCTCCACACTTACCAAGTAAGTAGCACGTTCAGCTTGGAATCACAGGCATGGAACGGCTCGTTGTCAAGTTCCTACGGCACTCAGAGGGCCATCTGGGAACCCATCATTTCCCTGACTCGGCCCTCCTGAGGCGTTGTCCCTTCACTATATTAAGCCTCCAAAGCTATGGCGCCTCCTGCTTCTGTTCTGAGCACCCCCGTGTGACCTCTGCAGACTTTACTGCAGTGTTCACTGCTATGGGTTATCAGTAGCTCCATCTTTCTTCCTCTCCCTGAAAGTTTTCTCTGACATCATGGAGCCGGCACAGCCCAACGCTGCCTCTCCAGGATGACACTGCGTGGTTTCCCCCAGATTCAAAAGCTAACTGCCGACTTCTGCTTCTGGCCAAGACAGAGTGACAGGCACGAGACTACCCTCCTGTCTGAAACAGCAACAGCAACAAGAAAGACAAAATATATGAAACAGTAGTTTCCAAGACACTAGACGTCAGACGGGGAAAGACAGTGACCCCTGAGAGATGCAAAACAGATGAGGTGCGCCCTGCCCTTGTCCCAACTTGCCGCGTGGAGAGAGCTCCCCAACATGTGCACGGCGGGTGGAGGGGACAAGGCAGAGCCCAGAGGACTCTCAGAATTGAGCAGCTGAGGAACCAGGGAGATGGCGGCAGTCAGAGTTCTCAGGATAGGATACCAGGCAGGAGACACCTGCACAGAGAGAACTCCAGAGATCTGTTGAGGTCCCTTTGAGTATTCAGCAGAGTAGTTAGTTCATATGTGCAATGAAACTGCCGAAGTCTAGGGAAAGAACCCTCCAGGGGATTGGAGGGCACACTGCCCAGTCCACACGCAGGGTCAGCAATACTGCCTGTACCTACCAGTCAGACTGGAAAACCTGTGACTCATGACATTCACAAGCATCTCACCTCAGAGGCTGGTCCCAACACTAAACATTGCCTTGATTTCACCAAACAAATCCTACTAAAGTAAGACCCGAAAGAAACTGGATTTGTAGATAAAATCCCACCACAAAGAAACATGCAAGCCCAGATGGCTTCATTGGTAAATTCCACCAAACATTTAAGGAAGAACTAATATCAATTATAAATAAACTCAGAAAACTGAAGAGGGGGAAATCATTCCCAACTCATTCTGTGAGCTCAGCATCACCCTGACACCAGAATTGTAAAGAGACATTACAAATATCCATCCATCAATCGATCAATCGATCAGTAAGTAGATAAATAAAACTACAGACCAATATCCTTCATGAACATATATACAAAAATGCTAAGCAAAATTTAAGCAAATTGAATGCAACAGTATATAAAAAGGATACATCAGGACCATGTATCTTTTACTCTAGGAAACCAAGGTTGGTTCAATAGTAAAATAATCAAAACAATGTAGTTCACAATATTAACAAACTAAAATAAGAAAAGCATATGATTATCTCAATAGGTAGAGAAAAAAAGACTCTTGACAAAATCTAACATCAATTCCTGATTAAGGAAAAACAAAAAACAACTGTCAGCAAATTAAGGTGAGAAATTTCTCAATCTGAAAAACCTATAGCTATCAGCATATCTAAAAGCAAAAAACGGAATGCTTCCCCTAAAAAAATAAGAAACAGGAAAAGGAAGTATGCTTACATGATTTCTACTAAACATTGTACTGGAGGTTCTAGCCAATGCACTAAGGCAAGAAGAGGAAACAAAAAGTATCCAGATTGGAAAGAAGTAATAAAACAGTTATCTGTAGGTGACATGATTGCCATCATAGAATATCTGATGAAGTATATCAAAAAGTAACAACTAATGAGTGTAGCAAATTTTCCAGATAAAATATTTTATGCAAAATCAACTGAATCTCTATATACTAGCAAAGAAAAATCTGAAATTTAAATTAAAAAATAATTCCATTTAAAAAGCATTCAAAATTTAAATATGAATACTTAAGGTTAAATCTATCAAAGTATGTCGAAGACCCGTACCTTGAAGACTACAAAACGTAACTGAAGAAAATTAAAGAAGACCTAGATAGAGATATATACTCAGCTAATCAGTCACAAGACCCATTATTGTTAAAACTGCATTTCTCTCAAAATTAGTCCATAGATTTAATACAATCTCAATCCAAATACTAGTAGTTCTTTTTAGTTTAAATTGACAAACTGATTTTAAAACCCATAAGGAAATATAAAACACACACAATAACCAAAACAGTTTAGGAAAAAAAATTTGGAGGCTGAATGTCACCTGATTTGAAGACTTGCTATAAAGCTACAGTAAACAGAACAGTGTAGCATAAAGATAGAAAAATAGATCAATGAAACAAAATAGAGTCCAAAAATTGACCCACAGTTATGAGGCCTAAATTTTTTAAGTGCTAAAGCAATTCAGTGTAGAAAAAATATATAATTTTTTCCACAAGTGGTGCTGGAACAATTAGATATCAATCAGTTTAAAAAAAGAGTTTCCATCCATGCTTTGCACCTTAGACAAAAGTCAACTCAAAATGGATCAAAGACCTAAATATAAAACTTTCTTGAAAAAAGCATAAGAGGAAACCTTTGTGACTTTGGGTTAGGCAATGATTTCTTAGATGTGACACCAAGAGCACAATCTATAAATGAAAAAATAATACTACACTGGACTTCAGAAAAACTTAAAATGTCTCCTCTTTTATGGGCACTGTTAGGAAGATAAAAAGATAAGCTACAGATTGGGAAAAATATTTCAAATTGTATACTTGATAAAAAGCTTATGTTCAGAATGTACAATAAACTTTCAAATGCAATAAGAAGAAATAAAACAATCCAATACAAATTTTCAAAAGATTTGAACAGACATTTCACCAACGAATATATACAATTAGCGAATAAGCACACAATAAGATGCCGAACATTATTAGTCATTAAGGAAATTCAACTTAAAACCCTAATGAAATGCCATTACACCCGTGTTAAAATGACTGTAATTAAAATTCCAAATGTTGGCAAGGGTATGGAGGAACTAAAACTTCTCTCAAACTGCTGGTGGAACCGTTCTGGAAAAGAGTTTGGCAGCTTCATAAAAACGCTAAACATACACTTAATGATATGATCCAGCAATTCCACCCCCAGGTATTTACTCAAGAGAAATAAAACCATATGACCATACAAAGACTTGTTTATGAATGCTCCTGGTAGTCTTATTTCTGCCAAACACAAACTAGAAACAACCCAGATATTCATCAATATGTGAATGGATAAAGAACTTGTGGTTTATTCATACAACGAAACACTGTTCTACAATTTAAAAGAATGAACTGTTGATAAATGCAACCACATGCATAAACCTCTAAGTAATTATGCTGAGCAAAAGAAGTCATAAAAAAAGTGAATACATAATGTGTGATTTCAAATACATTAAACTCTGGAAAGTATAAATTAATTTATGGTGACAGAAAGGAGATCAGTGGTTGCCTGGTCGGGGAGGGGATGGCAGGAGGGAGGATTACAGAAAGGAACAAGGGAACTTTTGACATGATGGATCTGCTCATTACCTTGATTGCGGTGAGGGGACTTCAAGAGAATTCATGTGTGCAGACATATCAAAACTTACCACATTGCACACTGAAATATGTGTCGCTCATTGTATATCAATTATACCTGATATCATAAAGCTGTGAAATATATGTAAAAATAGCAAATAAAAATTGGTGGGGGAAAGAGTCTGAAATGCTAAAACAAAACAAAACAAAAAACCTTTCACCTATTTGTCCCATACTTTCCTTCAGTCTGGAGTATCCCAGTCTCTGCAAACCAACTTGCCTTTGGGAAGTGTTGTTGGGTTCATTACACAGGGAACTTAGGGTTTCCGTGGATTGGTTTTGCTGTGCATAGTAATAGGAATTCTATAACCGGCTCCCTCTTTGCAATGCCTCTTTTGCTGGTGTGACACTGCTCTTTAAACACAACTGTGTTTACTACTGATATAAGATGCAGAATACTTCTAATAGGCTCTGTGGTGAGTTGCATTGGATTCCCCCCAAAAAGTCCTAATCCCTGGAACCTGTTTATGTGACCTTCTTTGGGTATAGGGTCTTTTCAGGTGTAATCAAGTTAAGGTGTGTTGTAAGGAGCTGCGTTATGTTCCCAGAAAATTCATATGTTAAAGCCCTAATCCCTAGTATCTCAGAATTTGCATTTTTCCAGAGTTGAATATGTTTGAAATCACACATTATATATTTACTTTTGTCTGACTTCTTTTGCTCAGCATAATTATTTTGAGGTTTATGAACGTGGCTGCATTTATCACTACATAACATAATGTAACTGTTATGGAGATAGGGCCTTTAAAGGGGCGATTAAATTAAAATGAGGCCCTAAGGGTGAGTCCTAAGGCAATCTGATTGGTGCCCTTACAAGAAGAGGAAATCTGACCACACTGAGAGAGCCCAGAGGTAAGCACACAGAGGAAGTGCCATGTGAGGACACAGCCACAGTGAGAAGGTGGCCGTCTACAAGCCGAGGAGAGAGACCTCAGGAAAAAAACAACCTTCTGCCACTTTAATCTTTGACTGCTACCCTCCAGAACTGTGAGAAGGCAAACTTCTGTTGCTTGTTTAAGCCAGCTGGCCTGGTATTTTATAACAGCAGCCCTGACAGACGATTACAGATGGTCCCATGGGGTCAGGGGGTTCCTGACAGCCAATGGCTGGTATCCTTACAGAGGAAAAAGAAGGGGGTCTGGATATTGACATGGGGAGAGAACACCACATGGAGACGGAGGCGGATACTGAAGTGTCGTGTCTACAAGCCAAGGAACAGCAGGCGTTGCTGGCCACTCCCAGAAGGAAGAAGAGACATCGGAACAGAATCTCCCTCACAACTTCCAGAAGGAACCAAACATGCTGGCACCTTGATTTTGGACTTCTGGCCTCCAGAGCTGTGAGAGAATACATCTCTGCTGCTTAAGTGACCCAGTTTGCGGTAATCTGTGATGGCCGCTCTAGAAGCGACACAGCCTCCTGGAAACCATGTTTGCTTCCGAGCTGCTTCTCCCCTTCTCCAGTTTCAGCTGGGCATCTAGCTATGCAGTTACAGACCACAGTCCCCAGGCTTCCTATAGGGGTCGTCATGTGACGGGTTCGAGCCCATGGCGGCGTACGAGCAACGAAGGTGCAATCGCTTGTCTTGCATTCTTCCTTCCTCCTTACTAACTGGGAAATGGTGATGCCAGGGCCCTCTGCATGAGGGGCCCTAAGCCCCCTTTGTTCTGACTGTCAGGTGAGAGGCAGTGGAATCCTATCTTTCTTAAGCCACCATAGTGGGGGGTGGCCTGTTCCCCACCTAATAACCATGTGTCCAATGACCACCTCTTCCTCCGTCTTGCATCATAAGCTTCTAGAAGCCAGTGCTTGTTGTTGAGAATCTTCCTGAAGCACCAGGCACAATTCCATGTACAAACAGTTCTTGCTTCTTTCTGTTGTCATTAGAAAAGCATTTATTAAGCAAGCGTGAGTCTAGGACTGCTTCAGCTTGCAGTATCTTGGAGGCCGTTTCAATAAATGTCAATGAGCATAAATCAGGTGAAACGGTATCACTCAAGCCACAATCCCTCATTTCTCGGCCCTGGGAAACAGCAACGGCTGGGGGATTTGGCCATGTCTCTGCAGAGGGCCAGCTGCAAGTAGTATCTAATGTCACAGACATCAGAGGGCTGGTAGTGGACTAGAGTGGACTCGAGAAGGACACCTCACTGTGAAGACGGGACGTATGCCTTCCACGTGGGCTACGGCTAATGATGGCATTGGCTTCATCTACGACAAAGCACATTTAAATTAATCCTTAAAAGAGGGGAGCGGGCCTCTTTGGAAACACAAAGAGAAGGGGATATGGTCACCGACCTGAGTGTAAAACACACTTTCTTGGGGATTAAGAGAGAAGGAAAACATGCAGAAAAGAGGAGAGGAAAGTCTTTCAGAGACTAGCTCTTTAAAACATGGAGAAGAATGAACTGGACTTACAGAAGCTGAGAAAAGTCACTGGAGACACAGCTGCTGCTCGTGGCAAGAGGTGTGAATGAGGCATTTAGCATCTGGACTTGGCTTAACAGCAGAGGCTACGCTGAGACAGACTAGGCTGAACCATGTAGAGAGGAGGATAGCCAATGCTGAGAAACAGAACTTTATCGCAGTGAAGTGACAACAATACCCTTTTCTGAGCAGAGTGGATTGTTCTCTTCCCTCTCTCTCTTTTACTTGCGTGTATGGCATTGTGGAGTTTATATTTAGAACATGTACTCAACTATTTTCTATTTTGTCGTTCCCAAAATTTCCATTTCTTTATAATTACAAACCCAGTGGGTAGCACGATGTCCTTGTTTCCCCACACAAAGGCAGGCTCCGTTCCTGCTCTACAGAGGTGCTGGGCAGCTGCTAGAGTGGCCGAGATGGAGTTCCAGGGGCATACACATCACCACGAACTGCTTAGACCTCCACAAACCTCCACCTGGACCAGGCTTAGCCTCCCTCTGACCCTCCACGGGCTCCCCGCTGCAGTCAGAGCACACTGACCCCTACATTCCACAGAGGGGCTGGTGAGTCTGTCCTGTCCTTTCCTCCCTCCCTCCCTTCCCTTTTCCCTCCCTTCCTTCCTTGACTCATTCACTATTATTTCTTTCTTCCTTTGTTTCTTTACAGTTTTCACTCATTTTATCATACAGGTGAAATATGTCCACTGCATTTTACCATACATGTGAATAGGTCCACTGAAATATGTCGACAGCAGAAATTTTGGAAAATGTAAAAGAAGGAGGAGGAAAAACTGCGGAAGAAGAAGGAGAAGAAGAAGGAGAAGAAAGTCATGTACTGTCCTGCCAATTCTGGACAATTGTCCACATTTTATTGGTTGATACACAGATATATGAATGATGGTCCCTATCTATTTGTAAAATGTGTACATTTATATATGTGTGTGTATATATACATACACACATACACATTTATAAACACACACACGCAAATATGTGATATCCTAATAGTTGACAGCAGAATCTCTCCCCTTAAGGGAGACTATTTGTCTTTATTTGGGAGGATATTTTGAAGGTACAAATGTTGAGAAAAGACAACACAAGTTACATGCAGCTGAACTGCTCTGTAAGGGAAGAAAGGAACCCTGAAGAGAAGGGAGCCAGCGAGGTGACCGGAAACACCCCACGATGTGGGGCGGGCAGACGGATTCCTAGTAAGAGAAATACCTATTCGTCATTTTTGTGCAGTTTGCAGTGTGGCGTGAGATGTGATCCTTCCAGGTAATGCATGGGTGCCTTCATCACATTCCCCATGGACCACAGCCTTGACCGTGCTGAGGCTCTGGGATAGGGCCTCCGAGTGGCCTGGACAGCCTGCAACCACAGATTGCTGGGTCCTGCCCCAGAGTTTCTGATTCCTTTAATCTGGAGAATTGGGGGCTGGTGAATTTGCATTTTTTACAACTTCCCAGATGCTGTTCATGCTGCGGTCTGGGGGTCCCACTTTGAGAACCACTGCATTAGCGAATTAAGGAAAAGAGACTGAAGTCTGTGTTTGGGTAGGTGGTGGCATCACACTGGGTATTTTATTTGGTGTCATTTACGTCCTTCAGCGCGGGATCCTGAGCATTTTCCGATGCCGTTAAAAATCGGATTGAGGAATCGTAGGACCTTTGATGCTGATGGGGATGATCCAGAAGGAGAGTGATGGTGTGGGAGAGAGGGTGGAGGGTTTTCTTTGGAGAGAAGGACCCAGGTCTGTGCACAGGTGGGTGGGTTAGTGCAGGCTTTCTCTCTCCAGCTGCCTCCTCTGCACCCCTGTCTGTGCCCTCATCACACCCACCCCGTGCCTCAAGGTCACTAGTGGCCTCCACACTGCTGATCCAATGCCCCATCCAGTGTTAAGTCTCCACCACACTTGGGATTCCCGCAGCTTCTAGCACACTTTCTTCCCTAAGCCTCCAGGACACCACATCGTCCTGTTTGGGGCTTGGTTTTCTCCTCCTATTACAAGGATGGCCCCCCCTTACCCTCTTTTGCTGGTTCTCCTGCCCATGCCTGGTGCAGTGCCTGAGGCTCACACTTTGGACACCTTTTTTGCACTTCTGCTGCTTTTTGTGATCTCATCCAGGTTTTTAGCTTTAAATATCATTTACATGCTGATGACTCCCAAATGCGTCACTCCTGCAAGACTTCTGCTCTAAACCTCAGACTCACGCAGCCCACCGCTCATCCCACATCTCTAGTTGAACCGCTAACGGATGTCTCAAAGTGAACACCTCGAAGAGTGACCGCTGGCCTTGCCTAATCAAGGGTCCCCCTATTCTACGTTGGTGGCAGTGCCGTCCTTCCAGATGCTGGAGCCAAAATCCTTTAGTTCAGTTTAACTCCCATCTTTCACCTACAACTGTCAACCAATCCTTTAGGGAATCCCATTGCTTTTGCTTTTAAACCTACCACATCTACATCTATCTTACCATTTCTACTGCTTCTACTGTCATCTCTTTCCTAGATTATTGCAAAATAGTCTCCCAACAAGTCTCCCTGTTCTACTCTTGCCACCTGCAGTCGAAACACAACAGAGAAGCCAGTGATCCTTTGAAATCAGTCCTTCCATTCCAGTCCTCTGCTCAGAAGTTGCCAATGGATTTCCATTGACCTACGGTAAAAGCAGAAGCCTCTCCCTCGACCTACAAAACTCTACTCTGTTTGTGTATACATTCATTTGTTGTATTTTTTAGATTCCACATATAAAGATCATACAGTATTTGTCTTTCTCTGTCTGACTTATTTCACTGGGCATCATATTGTCTAGGTCCATCCATATTGCTGCAGAAAACAAACTTGTGGTCACCAAAAGGGAGAGGGATGGTGGGAGGGACGAATTAGGGGTAGGGGATTAACAGGTACACGCTACTAGATATAATATATATAGGCAACAAGGATATACTGTACAGCACAGGCAACGATACCCATTATCTTGTAATAACTTATAATGGAGTATAATCTGCAAAAATACTGAATCACGAGGCTGTACACCTAAAACTAACACAATATTGTAAGTCAACCATACTTCACTAAAACAAACAAACAACAACAACAAAAACCTCTGCTCCAAAGTAGTGCCTCTCCGGCCCCTCCTCCCCTGCCTTACCCATCCCCCTGTCCTGGCATCTCCCACCCCACCGCGGCTCACTCTGTTCTAGCCATACTGTCTTCCTTACTTGAATACAGCAGACAAGCTCCCATCTCAGGGCCTTTGCAGCCTCTTTTCCCTCCGTGGAACGCGTCTGCTTTCCACACAAATGTCCACAACACTTACTGCATTCGTTACTGTCATGCATTTGTTCAAATAACACCTTCCCAGTGAGAGCAACTCTGATAATCCACTTGAAAAGTGCAACCCACCACCTCATGCTTTGTCTCTCCCCATCTCCTACCCATTTATATTCTTCTTCTTAGCACTTACATCTTCCAGCCTTTGCTTTAATTTGTTTATGGGTTTTTGTTTGTTTTTTTTTTTGCGGTACGCGGGCCTCTCACTGTCGTGGCCTCTCCCGTTGCGGAGCACAGGCTGCGGACCCGCAGGCTCAGCGGCCATGGCTCACGGGCCCAGCCGCTCCGCAACATGTGGGATCTTCCCGGACCGGGGCACGAACCCGTGTCCCCTGCATCAGCAGGCGGACTCTCAACCACTGTGCCACCAGGGAAGCCCTGTTTATGTTATTTTTTAAATCTGTTTTCTCCCCACAAAAATGTAAGCTCCCCAAAGACAAAAATTTTTGTTGTTTGGCTCATTGACGCATTCCCAGGATTTAGAATCATTTCAAACACATAGAAAGTCCTCAATAGAATTTTTAATGAATGAATGTGACTTCGTGATTTGCATCACATTCACTATGTATAACCATTCTCCTAAGGCTGGGCGTTTAGGTCCTTTCCGCTATTTCGGTGTTTTATAGAACACTGCGACAAATACCTTTTATGAAGAACATTTATTAGTTCCATTTTAACCACCCAAGGATATAATCCCATAAATGGGAACACCAGGTATAATGACGTAGGTATTTTAATACCTCTGTCGCATGCAGCCAAACTGCTTTTCAGCTTAATTTTCCAACTGTTTGAGAATACCCACTACTAAGGCAGAGTTAGCATTTTTCTTACCTTTGCCAATTAGTCAGGCAAAAAGAGGCACATCTCAATGTTACATGAATTTGAGTTTCTTTGATGCAAAGTGATTTGAAGTTTTTGTTTTTTCTTACACGTTAACATCTTTTCAACGAGCTCTTCAGTTCCTTGGCTTATTTTGCTACTGAAATATTCATGTTTTTCTTATTGAGTTTTGAAGTTCTTTGTGTATTAAAAATATTAAGTTTGTCATATTGTTAAAAATACGTACTCATATTGAGTGTTTTTAAATTTTATGTTTGACATTCAGAAGGATTTATCGGGTGGGCCAAAAAGTGCCTTTGGTTGTTAAGTAAAAATAAAAGACACATTTTTCATTTTCGCCAAGAATTTTATTGAACAATATATTCACCCTTTTGTTCCACTACCTTCTGCCATTTTTCAGGCAACTTCATAGTTCATCTTCCCAAAACTTTTTACCTCTTCGAGCAGAGAACTGTTCCAGGCGCCTTTCACAGTCTTTCAGGGAATCGAAATTTATTCCATTAAGAGAATTTTGTAAAGACCCAAATAAGCGGAAATATGAAGGTGCAATACGGCGGAGGACTCTGAACTTCCCAGCCAAGCTGTAACAGTTTTTGCCTGGTCATCAAAGAAATATGCGGTCTTGCGTTATCCTGATGGGAGATGATGCGTTTCCTGTTGACTAATTCCAGACGCTTTTCGTCGAGTGCTGCTTTCAGTTGGTCTCACTGGGAGCAGTACCTGTTGGAATTAATCATTTGGTTTCCCGGAAGGAGCTCATAATAGAGGACTCCCTTCCAATCCCAACATATACACAACATCACCTTCTACGGATGAAGGCCGGCCTTTGGTGTGGTTGGTGGTGGTCCATTTCGCTTGCCCCACAATCTCTTCTGTTCCACATTGTTGTACAGTATCCACTTTTCTTTGCCCGTCACAATTTGTTTTAAAAACGGAACGTTTTCATTACGTTTCAGTAGAGAATCGCATGTGGAAATACGGTCAAGAAGGGTTTTTTTTCGCTTAACTTACGTGGAAACCGAACATCAAAGCGATTCACATAACCAAGCTGGTGCAAATGATTTTCAACACTCGATTTGGATATTTTGAGTATGTCGGCTATCTCCCGCGTGGTATAACATTGATTGTTCTCAATTACTGCCTCGGTTTGATGGCTATCAACTTCAACTGTCCTACCCGACTGTGGAGCATCGTCCAGCGAGAAATCTCCAGCCCAAAACTTCAGAAACCACTTTTGACACGTTCCATCAGTCACAGCACCTTCTCCATACATTGCACAAATCTTTTTTTGTGTTTCAGTTGTGTTTTTACCTTTCTTGAAATAATGAAGCATAATAAGATGAAAATGTTGCTTTTTTCTTCCATCTTCAACATAAAAATGGCTACACTAAAATTCACCAATTTTGATAAGTTTTTTTTTTTTAATGCATGCTGATATGACAGCTGTCACATACAACCCAACAAAACTGTTTCGAAGTTAAAGACAACTAAGTGCTACTAGAGCCACCCTACAGGAAAAACTGAACGAATCTTTTGGCCAACTCACTAATTTTAATGTTGCCAAATTCATCAGTCTTTCTGCCCTTATTATGCCATTGCTTTGGGACACAGAGAGACCTGTAAACTTACTTATATTTACTTCTGGTTTTAAAGGTGCTGTATTTTACTTTCTTCTCTGTCATCTGTAACGTATTCTGGAGTTGGACTCCATATAGATTTCTCACTATGAGAAAAATCTACATCACTTACGGAACATCCCTTTCTTTCCTAACTTATTTCTGAAATTGCCACATTCATATCCCCAAATCTTATATTTCATAAAAGTATTTCTGGGCAATCGATTCTGTTACATAGACCCATCTATCAATTCCTATGCCAGAAGCCCATAGTTTATATCACTGTAGTTTGTGGAATGACTTAAAATAAGCAGGGTTCTTCCTCCCACCCTCCAGTTGGTTTCTCTTTGGGGGTTTTCTTGGCTAAAGCTAAAAGTAAACACTATCCTCCCCTGACAGCTATTCCAACAAAACGAAACAAAACTATTAGCATTTTGCTTAGAATTGCCTTAAAACTATAAAGTCACTTGGGAAAAACTGACATCTTAATAGCCTTCAATCTTCTTGTCACAAATATAGTTTGTTTCTCTCTCTCTCTTTTTTTTTTTTTTTTTGGTTTGCTGTTGTTGATTCTGTCCTATTACACATCCCTCCAGACTCTGAAAGCTCTGCGCTTGCTCTGGAATCAGAGAACTTGGGTTCTAACCCCAGCTCTTCCACCTGTTCACTGTGTGACCTTGGACAGAATATTTGATCTTTCTAAATCTATAATTTACTCCATAAGATGGAGGTAAAGCAGTAACTACTGGTGAGACGGTCTTAAAGATTAAACAGGAAAATTATGTTGAAAGCCCTCTGTCTGGAACTAAAAATCACCCACTAAATATTGACTTTCAAAAATCAGCACGTCTTCACTGTACGGTAGAAGCTAACACAGAGTTGTAAAACAACTATACTCCAATAAAAAATAAATAAATGGGGCTTCCCTGGTGGCGCAGTGGTTGAGAGTCCGCCTGCCGATGCAGGGGACGCGGGTTCGTGCCCCGGTCCGGGAAGACCCCACATGCCGCGGAGCGGCTGGGCCCGTGAGCCGTGGCCGCTGAGCCTGCGCGTCCGGAGCCTGTGCTCCGCAACGGGAGAGGCCACAGCGGTGAGAGGTCCACGTACCGCAAAAACAATAATAATAAATAACTAAATAAAATAGCTAACCAGCAAGGGCCTACTGTAGAGCACAGGGAGCAAGGCTCAATATTCTGTAATAACCTAAATGGGAAAAGAATTTGAAAAAGAATAGACACATGTATAACTGAATCACTCGGCTGTACACCAGAAACTAACACAACACTGTTAATCAACTCTACTCCAGTATAAAATAAAAAGCTAAAAAAAAAATCAGCACGTCTTTATCGTTACCATCTTTGCTTTTTATAAAGAGAAGGAGTGAAGGTCACTGGAGGAGCAGAGATCAGAGATCTGATGTCAGGACTCTGCTTCTTAAGGTCAGCTTTTCTGAGGTTTGAGTTGGGCAGTGGGTGAAAAGATGAAGCCAGGGCTGAGGAAGGAAGTTTGGGGCGATTTACGAGCACTAAGGGGAGGCGACAGGGAGCATGTGGAAAAGAGAGCTGGGTCCTCCCCACCGGGGCCACTGCATAGGTGGGTGCCCCGGGAAGTCCCACAGGGCCCCGGCTCAGGAGGGCTCTGAGTCTGGTTTCATGCTCTGCTAATGCCATCCTGAAATGCTTAATAATTTTTGAACAAGTGTCCTGCATCTTCATTTTTCACTGGGACCACACACGATGTGCTAACCCGTGCCCACTGCTTCCATGGTGGGCCCGGCCTTCCAGCTGATGGGGTAAGGACGGCCCTGTGTCCCTCTAGGCCCTTCTCCCCCCAAACCCCACTGACACACCATTAAATTAGGAAATGAAAAGGCGCTCAGCAGTGCACTTGTTGTGACGCAGCTGGAGCTGGAGCTTGTGCTTTTTCAGAAATGTGAGTATTGGACATAAGTGCACAGACAGAACATAGGTCGTGATTTACAAGCTAACTGGATACTCAGCTCTCAAAAAAAAAAGAGGATAAAGTGCAAGAGAGATGGGAATGTCAGGCACAATTCTTGCCCAGGATTCTAAACCCTGTAGTTAATGACAAAGCTGACAAATCTGCTGATTTGCTCCCTGTCTCCTTCCCATTCCAGATGCTTCTCTCGCAACTATTTTCTTCTTAGACATGGATGGGGTGAGTAACTGCCATGAATGGGGGAGAAGAGGAATAACATTTATTGTGTGACTATTATATGCCAAGCATTTTGCTGGGGACTTTACACCCAGTTTCTCCTTTATTCCTCACAATGGCCACGTGGGTGGGTCGTACCATCTCCACGTTACAGAAAAAGAAGCTGGGCCCAGTGAATCAAGCAACCTGGGCCAAGTCACACAGACGGTAAAGGGCAGAAAAGGATATAATCCCAGGTCTGCTGTCACCGTTTGCCTTGTTCTTTTTAGTGAAACTGAGACAGATGAAGACATACTTCATTACTATATTTCAAGCACCATACTAACTGCTTTCCGTGTTTTGACTCCTTTAATTCTCCCAATGAAACTGGGGCTCAGAGAGTTTAAGTAACTTCTATAAGGACTTGCAGTTGTCAAGTGGCAGAATCGGATTCAAACCTAAACCGTCTGGCTCCAAAGATAAAGCTTTAGCCACGACCTGATGCTGCCTCTCCTAAGAAAAACTGGGAGAGCAGAGCAAATGTGGTTGACTGAATACAGATTGAATATGGAAAAGGTCAAGGAAGATTTCCAGGTTTCATGGTTGAGCACCCAGTGGGAAGATGGTGTCATTTAATGAAATGTGAACTGTATAAGGATGCGGTGCGGGTTTTAGGGGAGTGATTGTGACATCATTTGTGGGCATGCTGAGTTTGAGGTGTCTGGAAGGCATCCGGGAGGATGATCTACAATGATGGCACCTTCCTTAAAGGGTTGCTGCAAAGACTGAATGAGTTGGTTCATGAATGTGCTCAGAATGGTGCCTGTCACAGAGTGAGTGCTACAGAAGTGTTTGTTATTATTATGGCCCAGTAAACAACTGGGTCATTGTGGAGCTAAGAAGATTATTATGACCCAGTAAGCAACTGGGTCGAATGGAACTAAGAAGAGATGCAAAATCAGGAATTCTGAACTTGTAGATGGTAACTGAAGTCATGGGAGGAAAGGAGAAAGGATGGAATGAGAAGATATCCTTAGGACAAGCATCTTGAGAGATACACAAATTGTCTTTGAGAAATTGGATAAAGGCTGGCCATTAGAAAGCCATTTCTGAAGTTTCAACAAAAGGGAAATCTTTCTTTATATTTGCAATAAAGCATTGAGTCTCTGACCAAGGAAGACGATTCCTTGACTGGTAACCAACAGAGTCAGAAATAACAAATGAAATTAGATTAAACCAAACTCCTAGAGAAAAGGGACCACAGCTAACCTGGCTGCTCTGTTGAGCCCCCGAACAAAATGATCACGAGTTTGCATATGCTGATAATTTTCCGGTCCCTAAGTCAGCTTCCAACCCAAATGTGATACCCAAGCTTCTATATGGTGAAGAGTCCCAGGACTTCAGAGCTGTGGTCCAGTTCAAGACACTGAACACGCGTGCGCGCACACACACAGGCACACACGCACACACGTGTCTGGTACTTTCTGGTTGCTGCTTCTTACTAGTGATGCTGGGTGATCCTTCCTGATCCCTAGGGCTCATTACGGGCTTCCTGCAGAAAGACTTCTGTGCTTCAGCTGGGTTCGATCACCTCCTTAGTTCCCTACTCTTGCCTCTATCTTAGCAATTACCCACTTTACTGGGACTTCCTACTTTTCTGTCTTCCGTATTAGACTATATAAGCTTATATCAGGGATAGTTTTATTCATAGACCCAGGACCTCCCTATCATAGGTGCTCAAAGACTCTCATTTAAAAAATTTATTCCTGGAAAGTGCACTTTTAACTTCTGCATCTTCTCTGTCGCCCGGCCCAGTTTTGTTCCTAAGTTAGACTTAGAGAATATGTGAGGGTATCAGGACCCTCTTCGTCCAACATGGGAGGGCTTTGGTGGGCGTGTGGGCAGTCAACTTGGTTAAGTAAAATTTACACAGATTTTAAGCATACCAGTCAATGAGTTTGAACAATTGTATATACGTGTGTCACCACCACCATAATCCAGATGAAGATCATTTTCATCCCTTGTATGTTTCTGCCCATGATCCAAGAAGGAGCCTGCAAGATGGACGCTTAACGCGTAGAATGGATGGGGATGAGTCGACCTCGGGTTTTATGAAGGGAATGAATGACTGCAGATCAGAGCGAACGACTGCTATTATGTAGGAGGTGAAATACATGGTTTGGTTCAAAGGAAAGGTGAAAAAAGATACCACAGGTGGAAAAGATCCTGGCAAAGTCAGGATAGCAGGGAGTTGAACTTCGGGTAGTTTAGAGCAGAGGTTTTGGGTCAGGAGGAAGCAGCCGGTGATGAGACAAGAATTGTTTGGGGCAGGAATGCAGGTTTCCGCACAAGCGGGGAAGGTTGGAGGCGTCTCATGACCTCGCTGGCGTCTGCCCTTGCCTGGGGAGGGTAAGGTCACTTGTAGGCACCGGACTCCTACCAGCTGGAGGACACACAAGGCACCACAGGTTGCCGAGAGCTGTCCCCTGCGATGTGAAGTCACTCTGGCTGATTCTTTGCCTTCTTCAACTCAGAGGGCTGCTGTTCCTGGCCTCCTCCTACGCTTTTCTGCCTTGTCAGACCTGGCAGATCCCAGGCAGGGATGACTCCCCATCCCACCCTTTCTGACTTGCCCTATCTGGCTTTCAAAGCCCAGTCTTCTTGATGAACGAAGAGAGAGAAACCTTTGGGCTAAAAGGTAACAGAAGGAGCCTCTGTTTCTCTGTTCCTTTTAATGTTTAACCATCATTCTCTGTAGAAATAGAAATACAATTTCAAAGCATAATCCGGAGACTAACTGATTTCAGCAGATAGATTTTTGTTTTCATAATGACTCGCATTAAGGGAGAGAGTCCCCATCACCTCTAAGCCTCTCACTTAGAGATGTTCTATCTGTATTTATACATCTCTCTGGGTTTGTAAGAAACACCCTTCGTGGAAGACAAAATTTAACAGCCAACCTCTTATAACAATTTTGTGATCCGTCGATACAATCCTTTTGGTATCTTCCCTAGTACCAAGGTTGGTTAGAAAGATTAGCCGTAATATAGAGACACCTGAGACACAGGAGCGAGCCCACCTTTATGCAGAGGGTGCCATAAACATTCTCTCCGATTTCCCTCCACAGGTAAGATTTTGACTACAGTATAAGAAATGAGCAGACCTTCATCAAAGGAAGACTCTCTAACAGGGAAATCTGGCTCTGGGCTGAGGGTCTGGTTCTGACTCTGCTGTGAACTAACTATGAGAACACGGGAAAATCATTTTCCTTTATGAACCTGATTCTTTTCCCTCTGCTATAAAACTATTACCTACATCTTTAGGATGTATTTTTTTTCTTCCAGTTGGGGAGTGCTTGCTCTTTAAAGAAAATCCCAATTTTACCATCTGGAAAATGGGGATAATTATAGCATCTCCTTATACTGTTGTGATGAGCGTAAATGAGTTAATTCACGTAAAGCAGTTAGCGCAGGGATGGCAGGTAGCAAAAGGACTCAGCAAATGTTGCCCATGATACAGCCGCTAAGGATGATGATGATGGCGGTGAGAAAATAAAGGAATTCTCCAAGACTAACACTAAAGGCGGTGTAAAACAGAGTGGCCGGGGCATGAACTGCTGCTTCAGCTGCCTGGGGCCGGGGGCGGGAGAGTCAACTTGGGGTGACATAAGCCAAGGGGCCACGACCTCACAGGAACTTGGAGAGCGAGGCCAGGACTGGAGGACATTTCCACAGGAGGATGGAGCCCTTGAGAGCCTCCAAGTGTTGGATTAGGAAAAGGTCCCCAAATTAGCACGAGGACAGCAAGGAACCTTGTCTGTCCTGACCTGGCTCTGGACAGAGCAGCTGTGTCTCCCCAGGGAATTTGTAATTGCAGGAAATTTGTGTTGTGAGGGGTTTGGGGGTCCGATTTACGCTTCCTGTGCTGATTCACTCCCGCCGTCCCCGCCGAGGCAAACACAGAGGGAGAGCCACGCTCTCCTCCCGGGACACACACGCGTTCCAGGCCGCACACTCGCCTGCTGAGGGTGTACTCCCGATTCCAAATCACCAAACACACGAGGACGTAGCCACATCCTCTGAGGCCCCTGTGAACTTCAGTAATCAAAAGACTAAATCGAGACTGGAATCATTCAGCTTTAAAAGCAGGAATCAAACACATATGAAATGAAGACATAAAAAAAGTAAAGCCTTAAAGAGCTGTTGGAAGTAAAAACTGAAGTCATGAAAATTTTAAAATCTCAACGAATGGTTAAGCGTTATCCGAGAAGATGAAATTACCAAAGTGAAAGATAAACCCGGAAGTCGTCCAAATACATAGAAATGAAAAATACGAAATAGCAGTGAACAGTGAGAGGACCCAACACACGCCTCACAGAAGCTTCAGAAAGACAGAGATGAGAAATAATATTTGAAGAGACAATGGAAGATTAATAATTCTCCAAAATTACTAAAGGACCTAAGTATTGAAAGTAATCAGCCAATATGTCAAACAATCCACAGTGAAGTATTCTGGACTGGGCTGCAGTGGCCACCCCAGCACAACTATCAGAACGGACACCACGCCAGCAGGGACAGCACCAGCCCCTGGGGATGTCCAGGACTCTGAGAAGCATAGCCTGCAGAGCTCTGGACTGATGCATCCCCAAATTTCACTGACCGTGATATCTGTGTGTACCACACGCAGGACCATCCTTCCCTGCATCCTCATCCTGAAATGAAATCTGGGAAATTAACAAGCCCGGAGTCTGACACCTCACGGGCCAGTCTCTGTGCCCCCAGTGGGCTCCCTGCAGGCCCCGCTGCCCCTCCTGCGGGGAGCAGGCTGTCTCTGTTACCTTCCTCCACACACTCAAGGCTAGTCCACTAACATTTCACGTTCTTGTTTTCAGTGCCAGGGGCAAGGTGACATTCCTTAAGATTTATTATCATTGTTTTCCATCACCTGAGGAATGTCAGTCCTCTAAAAGCCTCTGCACCAGGTCGATTCTCTAAGTTAACTCTGACTTCGCATAGATTTATGGGTGAGGTTTGTGGTTTGCCCCGTGTGTGTGCACACACGTGCATGTTTCAGACACAAAGGTGAAGGAAGAGAGAAAACCGATGTTTATTTAGCTTTAATCTATGCCACCCCCTGCACTAATTGCTAACATACACACCGATTCTTTGCATCCTCGGGGCAGGTACGGAGGGCAGTCCTCTGCTCCTTTATCACACGAGGACGGTAAGGCTCAGAGAAGTTAAAGAACAGGGAACGGTCACGCAGCTACGTAGCTATGCGTCTAGTTCTGTAGAAAAGAAAAGGAGACCAACAAGACAGAGAGAGAGACACATGCCGCAAGGAACCCAGAATCCACGAGTAAATGGAAACACAGTGGTGTGCGGTCTGATGCGGGCTTGCGGGGAAAGTGGGTCCATCTAACTGGGAGTGATGTTCTCTGCAGGGCCCACGGAGGAAGCGAGTCACCATGCTGGCCCAACCCCTCAACCCAGGACTCGTGGAGACTCCGTCCAGAACCGCTGAGGCTGCGTGCGTCCAGCTGTGTGGTCAGCTCTGTGTCCTGGGCTTGCTTCGCACTCTCCCTCCTCTCTGCCTGTGATCTCTCCTGGCAGGTCCTGGACCGTGTCAACCTTGTCCCAGTCCGCACAGTGACAGGGACCACCCGCCAAGGCCCCGATAGGCAATTCTGCTGAGGAAACATGTCTGCTCCCTCTGAGGACAATAATAGCTCTTTTGGTCCCAAATGGAATTAGCCTGCTCTCTCCCTGGCCTTGGATCGTCACAGGTCTACTGTGTCAACCACACTTTCTGTTGGGAAACTACTACTGAAATGTTAAACAGGTGTGTACCTTTCTGGGCCACAGATTCAGCCTTCCTCAGCCCCACCTGGCCCAGGGGGCTCGCAGACCCCAGCGGTGCGGGTTCACAGACCTCGGTCGCCCACTGGCTGTGCTGGCTTGGGACAGGAACTTCCCTGAGCCTCAGTTTCCCCATCTGAAAACCGGGATGTAATCCTTCCTATGCGGTTGCCTCGAAGATCAAGTGGGAAGCGTCCCCGTTAAGCGTCTCAGTTACAAAACAACGCCTGACATCTGGGGCTCTCCGTTCCAATCTGCTGCACTACCCCCTCCCCGGCCCTCAGGAAGCAGATCAGCTTCTCTGAGACACTCACAATCCACAGGTTTGCCACTTCCAACATAGAACACACCCCGTTTCAAAGGACAAAGGAGATTGAGAGGATCCGGAGTGAAATGGCAGGAAGGGCTTGAGCCCTTGAGCCCACAGCGACTGCCTCAGTTCCCGGCAGATCAGGTAACTCGACTGCCTCGGTTCCCGGCAGATCAGGTAACTCGTCTGCCTCAGTTCCCGGCAGATCAGGTAACTCGTCTGCATTGCATTTGTGAAGTCTTAACCTGCACCTCTAAGGGTTACCCCGGGGCTTCAAGGAGACAGCGCGTGTGAAAGCACACTGGACACGTGAACTCATCCTCTTGGAAGCCTCCGGGCAAACCCCTCCCATCTCCAGCACCGTCCTGAGGGAGCTGATAGATGGGACGGGTAATGCAATAAGCATCAGACCGGGCGTCTGGACCACAGGCGTCCCGGCTTCTCATAAAAGCCCGCTGTGCATCTTGTCAGTGGAGCACAGAGATTTTTTCAAATTGAATCCTTGGCCTGACCGTGCCCCAGAACAATTTAAGGTGAAAACGGCCTGGATATCACATCAGCGCTCCCCCAACAGAGAGCTCTCTGCCCACCCTCCCTGTGGCTGCACCTGGACCTAGCAGCACTGCCTGCCTCTAGGGCTAGCACTGCCTGCATCTAGGCCCTCCCGCCACTGCCCTCTGGTGGCTGCGGCTTGTAATGCCATGGCTCTTCAGGAACCCTGGGGTTGGGGGGCTTCCCTTCCAGCCCCAGGCCCTGTCAGGCTGCCTACTCTGGGGGCAGCCCCTGGGTGCTGACAGCTGCACTAGGGTGTGGTGTAAGATTTGCCCTCTCGCCCCTCGCTAAGGCAGGCAGCTTCTGGATCTCTGTATTGTCAGCCTAGCTGATCTTTTCTCTCCATCCTGGTCCCATCCAGTCCCGAGTTATCTTCTGAGCTAACCTTACTCCTTGTGGACAGGACTGCGGTGCTTCGTTTAAAAGCCTCTGATGACTGTTGGTGGGAGTGTAAATTGATACAGCCATTATGGCGAACAGTGTGGAGGTTCCTTAAAAAACTACAAATAGAACTACCATACGACCCAGCAATCCCACTACTGGGCATATACCGTGAGAAAACCATAATTCAAAAAGAGTCATGTACCACAGTGTTCATTGCAGCTGTATTTACAATAGCCTGGACATGGAAGCAACCTAAGTGTCTATCGACAGATGAATGGATAAAGAAGATGTGGCATATATATACAATGGAATATTACTCAGCCATAAAAAGAAACGAAATTGAGTTATTTGTAGTGAGGTGGATGGACCTAGAGTCTGTCATACAGAGTGAAGTAAGTCAGAAAGAGAAAAACAAATACTGTATACTATCACATATATATGGAATCTAAGAAAAAAAAAAAAGAAAGAAAAAGAAAAGGTCAGAAGAACCTAGGGGCAAGATGGGAATGAAGATGCAGACCTACTAGAGAATGGCCTTGAGGACATGGGGGAGGGGGAAGGGTAAGCTGGGACAAAGCGAGAGAGTGGCATGGACCTATATACAACTACCAAACGTAAAATAGATAGCTAGTGGGAAGCAGCCGCATAGCACAGGGAGATCAGCTCGGTGCTTTGTGACCAACTGGAGGGGGGGGATAGGGAGGGTGGGAGGGAGGGAGACGCAAGAGGGAAGAGATATGGGGACATATGTATATGTATAACTGATTCACTTTGTTATAAAGCAGAAACTAACACACCATTGTAAAGCAATTATACTCCAATAAAGATGTTAAAAAAAAAAAAAAAGCCTTTGATGGTCTTCAGTGCCCTCCAGCGAAGCTCAGAGTCCTCCGCATCAAATGAACGCGCTCCTTCTGCAACATCTCCCTGTTTACGTGTGTAGTCCCAGGTGTGGCAGTGGGGCACCCTTCGGGGGTACCTTGGGCCCTGTGCTTCTCCCAGAGACCCCTGATCCCTGTCCTGCCCGGAAGTGTTACTGAATGCAATTCCCGCTTGAATGCCCTAACCTGCCCGCAACTTCAACAGGCCAACCCCTACAAAACCCAACTCAAACATCACTCTCTCCATCAGGACCTTCGCTAGCAATCCCACCCCCCTCCAAGTGAAGTACACACCTAAGCCTCCTGTTCTCAGCTCCTCCGGGACAGGACTTCCCACCAGATTCTGTGCTCCCAGACCCAGGAGCTACCATCTCTGCTTTCATTTAAAAAAATCTCCACAGCCCCAGGACATATATAGCATCTGGCACATAGAACTCGCTCAGTAAATGTTGAATGAGCAGCCCTATCTAGCTCGGGAACCAGAAGAATGGCAGATGCTGGGAGCGTAGAAAATAATCTCTGTTACTTCCATTTGCATAATAATAGAGTGGTAGCTATGGAACATTTGTTATCTTCAAGGCTGTGTTAAGTGCTTTAAATTCACTTTCTCATTAAATAGGCACAGTCTATTATACTATCTCATTTAATCTTTACAACAACCCTGGCTGGTAGAGGACAGCCAGCATCAGATCTATTATGGATGAGAAGACAAAGCTGGGAGAGGTTGATGGTCAAGTATCCAAGGATAACGGGAGAGCCAGGGCTTTCGTCTAGGTGTGCAATCTCTCTCCCCGTGACACGAGTCTGCTAGCCCCTGTTATCACTCTGCCACCCCTTCCTGAAAGAGGCAGGTCCCAGGAGGCAAAGCCAAACACAGAAATGTGCTTTGCCTGCAGACCCAGGCTGTAAAAGCAATCACAGCTTCTCTCTTGCCTCCAGTTCCTAATCAATTATGGAGGAAATGACAATGAGGCAGAGGAGAGAGAGACTCGGACTGACTGCGGTTGATTGAAAAGATTCCCGAGGCTTTGTTTCTGCAGCTACACTGCCCGGCTGGGACACCAGGGCGAAGAGATGTAGGGTTTGGTGCGTGACACGGAGACAAAGGAAAAATGACGAACCAAGTGAATCAGTGAAGGTGAAACGAACGGTGCTCAGCAACAGATGGGGCTGATGCTGAGTAATTTTCTCCTGTCACCTCCCCTCCGGTAATAGATAATCCCGCAGCTGCTGGAGTTCCAGGGAAGGCAGGTTCACAGCCTCGGTCCCCTTCCTGTTTGGAAGCTGTGCCCACCCCCATCCCTTAACCTGTCTCGATGATAAAAATCTTAAGAGCCCCAACTTTTTGCAAGATGTATAGTGGCGATTTAACTCAGTCCTGGCTGAGGTCGTGATCTGTCAGGCTGTCAGGGCAACAGGCAGATTTGTAAATGCCCTGGCTCCAGTGTCAGGTTGAAGGTGACATTTTTCAGCTGGGGATTTTTTTCCCCATCCCTCACAGAGACGGAACAGCTCAGAACTAGAAAGCAGCCCCTGAACAAGCCTCCATCCCACTTACGCCACCCTGGCCAGGGCTGTTGACCTTTGCCTCCGAGACTGTCGCTCCCTTCCTCTGGGTCACCTCTGCCCTGTCCCAGAACAATTAAAACACAGGGATTCCTGTAAAGTCAAGCCCCAGACCCACGCCCCTCCCAAACCCAGTCCCGGGCCTGGCCTGATTTCACCTTACAATGACTTGTCTTGGCTGACAGTCGCTCTGCCATTACCATTATAAATACTTACATAGATTAATTAACCACAGTATGAAAACCCAGAATCCCGGCTAGGTTCATTAATGACCTGCCAGGCTATTTCTTGGCTGAAGCATCGAAAACTAACCCAGGATGTTCATGACATTCTTCCCTTTGATTTCTTCCTGGAATCGAGAAACCTTAATCATGGTTCTGTTTGAACCCTTTCTTTCCCTACGATTTTATTCTCAGTGTCTTTACCCCTGAAGGAGCCTCATGAGGTGGGGTGACCAGGTTTCCTGCCCAATTCTCCCACACTTACCTGACTTCCTTTATGAAGTTTGGGAAGACACTTTCTGCCCTGAGACTACATCGGCGCTTGGGCAAGGGCTCCGTTGCCCCTGGTTCTTGGCCCGGATGCCAAAATGGAATCTTTCTCTCTCCCTCTCCCTCTCCCCTCCCTGCTTCCTTCTCTCCCCACTTCTCTTCTCTTTTCTCTCTCCCCCTTCCCTCTCCCCCCCCTCCCACTTCTCTCTCATTCTCTGTCTCTCTCTCCCTCTCCCGTTTCTCTCCTTTCTTTAAAGAGGAACCAGCCTGGTCTCAGCACCACCCAGAGATCTCCGCGGGGAAGGTGGCTCTCACATCACCTCCAGGAGGGGTCCAGGTAAACCTGGGGAAGGTGTTAGGGGCCAGCAGGGAGGGAAGAGACCGTGGAGGTTGTCAGTGCAGAAGTGTGAGACTGTGGTTCCCACCCCTCGCTTTGTCTCCCCCGCCTCCCGTCCTGAGCCTCCTGTCTCATTGGTTGCTGTTCCCACCCCACCTGCAGGGCCACCCACAGGTGTTCCAGCCAGAGCGCCTTTCTTCTTTGACCAGGTGACATGGCCATTGCCATGCTGCCATCATTTTATCATTTTCAGTATCTGACATGACCACTGAGCATCTTATCTTCAGTTTCTTCATTTGAAAAGAAAAGTTAATGGTATCTACCTTGTACCATAGTGTGTGTGTGTGTATATGTGCATATATTGAGTAATGAGTGAGGCTGCATATGACAAGCTCCTCACAAACAGTAAAAGCTCAGTGGATGTTGCTTCTCCCCACCCGTAGCCTCCAGCAGCTTGTTAATCTCCACCAAGTTAACACTGAAAATACTAACGCTTAACGAGCTCCACCCAGTGGAGGGACCTGAGCTCAGCAAGGTCACCGCTGAGGACCCTGCGCCTCTGGAGTGTGGTCAGCACACGGTCCCCCCTTTGGGGGTGTACATTAAGGGAGAGGAAGAAATAAAAAAGGAAAAAGAGGAGAGGAGAAAAGGAAAGAGATGGGAAGAAGGCTGGGGACAGGCTCTCAGGGAAAATAAGGCAGAGGGAATCTATGTGAGGTCGGTGCCGAGTTCCCTGGACGGGGCACGGGAAGAGGAGGCAGGGGCAGGGCCTGCCCATGCGCGCCCCCCACTCGGGCACTGATGGCTCAGCTCAGCCGGGCTGGGCCCCAGGGCTCCCGCCAAGTGACCTCCTGGTGGACCCTGCAGCGGGGGAGGGGCAGCCACAGAAGATCCTGCTGAGGCAGTGCCACAAATGCTGGCGGGAGAGGTCTGAACAGGAGGCAAGAAGAAAACCCACCCGCAGAGGCAGAGCAAACCGTATGCCACCCTCTTACCCCCAGGCCACTCCACAGAGGGGCTGTCACTGCCTTCCCCTGTGAACTGGAGTCTGTAAAGGTTGAAGATGAGGGAAAAGCGCTCCCTCCCGCACTGAGGGGAGAAGAGGCAGCGCTGCACCCAGAGCGCGGGCGCACCCCGCGCATCCTCGGGCAGGGCCCTCCGCTGGTACCTGAATCCTCCGGGGCAGCTGCCGGAGGAGACGCAGGGCCCGCGTGGGGACGGGACGGACTCCTGTCTGCTGCCGGCCGGAGCCCCTGAGCTGTGCTCCAGCCCTGCACGCCCTCCTACAAAGTGAGAGGCCGTCTGCTGGGTCATCAGCCCCTCCCCTCCCCGGCGCATATCTGAGCATGTCCCCACCAAGAGCTGTCTTATCCCTGACAAGGCTCATCGGAGGCAGGTGCTGTATCCCTTTTGCCCTTCATTTCAAGATTCCACATCCTCCTTGGCTCTCAGGAGGTATTTTCCATCTCCCTTCCCTCTGTCCCCTCCTCCCTCGTGGCCTGGTCCCATCCCAGCAGTGGCCAGTGAGGGAGGACGAGGAACACGACCGGTGCCTCTGGCTCTGCCAAAGGAGAGAAGTGGCCGGTCAGCCAGACAATTGCATAATGTGTGTTGGAACGGGGTATCCATGCGGCCCCCGAGTTTGGAGTACAGGGGTCTCACCTGGGCCCCGTCAGGCTGGGGGAGGCCCCTGCCGACGACAGCCCATCTGTGGGCGGGGGGGACAGCCAGGGCTCCTCTTGGATCCAGTAGACGCGACACGACGAGGACATCGGGTGGGTGGACTCAGGCAGACCCCCGAGGCAGGGGCCTTTTCTGGACCCAACTCCTCGTTTTTAATGGGCTTACTCTCTCCCCTGCCCTTAGGCCAGGTTTACCTGCTCTGGGAGAAGAGTTCCGCAATGCAATCCCTGTGATTTTTGCTTTCTGTGCTAACTGCTATCTCATTGGCAGGAGGGGGCAGTCATTACACCCCTATCAGGTGGTTCACTTATTGGATACTTCTCACTTTTGCATTCGTTTGTGAACTATGTTCTTCCAGATCTTCTGGTGTCTGGGCCTCAGCCTGTCCCTTTGCTTTGCTGGGACACGTCATCCTCAGCCGTGATGGCGAAGCGAAGGAGAGAACAGAATGGGAGGAAGTCCCGTGTTCTGCGTCCCCACCACTCACCCTACCCCACAGCCCAGGCCTGATCTGGCCTGTCCACTCTTCCCACACTCCAAGGAGGAGCCCTGCCGTTTTGCTCCCGGAGGCTTGGGCCGAGGCCTCGGTGAGCACCCCGCACCCCGGGCTTTGCTCACTTCCCCTCCTGCCTGCTCACTGCCCGAGCCTCTCTCTCTCTAAGCCGAGGCCCTCACAGTTCTGAGAATGCGGATAAGGACCTGACTCTGTATTTCAGCATGAGGTCGTGTTGATGTTGTGTGGTTTTTAACGGTGTGGATGTGTCCACTTGTGCAGGAAGAACACGTGTTCTCTCGCGTGTTTCTGACTCTGGGGGCTCTGAGAGCACGTGCACTCGGGCTGCACCTCTGTGCCCGCCCCGGGCCAGCGTCTTGCTCGGCTGGTCCAAGCCTGCTTTGTGTCCGGCTGAGCCTGGACAACCGTGTGTGCCCTGCCCGTCTCCTCAGGTACAGGGTGCAGGCTCTAACTGCTATTCTGGGAGAAGGCCCCGATCTCTGGGATTTGGGCAGCTTTGTTGGTACTTCTGGTGAAATGTTGGTGCGTGTGTGAACTGGGCCAGGGTGTCCGGGGAAGGCCTCACTGGGTGGGGCCGGGTGTCGTAAGGTCCTTTCATTCTTAATCCGGACCCAGGCGTCTCCTTGCCAGGCCCACGTGTTCCTGATCCCAGTTCTACGAACCGATGGGCTCGGTGATGGGCGTGTGTCAGGGTGACCCCATGTGGCCTCGAGCCCTGAGTGTGCGGCGAGCTTCCCTCCCCATGGGCTTCGGCAGCTTGGGTCCCGGCCTGTGAGACCACAAGGGTGACGGCCCCTGACCATCACTGCCACACGGCAACACAGGCCTGCACTGCAGACTGTCACCCTGTGCAGACCAGGGAGCCCTCACCTCTGTCCCACTCTTCAAGCACAACAACCCCTTTGCCCTGCTAAGCCCTTCTAGAGGGCTGGCAGGTGCGATCGCGGGAGGGGTGGTCTGGGGCACGGTGCCACCTGCCTGCAGAAGGACAGGAGGGAAGCCTTGGTCTGGCCCGCGAGGAGCCCACCCTGGGGGAGGGGGAGGGGGAGCAGGGAGGGAGACGGACGGGCTGAGGCCGGAATTCAGGGCCCCGCTTGGGGTCCTCTCTCTGCCTGCCCTGGGCGCACCGGCATCTCTATCGCATGCACATTTCATCCGTCACCGGGGCGCTGGGAAGCACCAGGCTGATATGTCTTTACTTCTCAACGTCTAAAGGGCACACAAGAACAATGCTGCCCTGTCAGGAGAGTCTCCCCAGCCTGCCAGGCCTTATGGGGTGATTCCAGTGCTTTCTGCCTGTGCAACAGCTCAGCCTAGTGGTCAGGAGGAGGGGCTGGACGTGAGACCAGAGACCACCCACAACTTCCCCAGGCCTCACTTTCTCATCTACAGAGTGGGGTGATGACAGCACCCGTTCCTGAGGGTCGTCACGAGACAGGGATTAAAGGATGAACACAGGGGAGGTTTTTAGCACCCTGCCCACACAGCACTGGTACTCAACCTGCGACAGGTATACTTAGCAATCGTGCTCTGTGCTGTCTCCTGTGCTACAAAATGGCTTAGCATCAGGTGCTGTAACGGTAACAATAGTACCACCTCCTCGGAGGCAGTGGGACACTGCAGGAAGGCAGAAATGACAGTGGAGTACCTGGGAAAAGATGAGCATGGTATCTAAAGAGGGGGGAATGCTTTCTGAATCAGCCTTCCCAAAATGCATGCAGGTGGATGCATGACCTTCCCAGAGGCAGACAGACAGAAAGCAGCAGAGGAACTGACGTCTCCTGACGCTGAGGCCTCCGTCCCCTCCTTGCACAAGGACACCCGAATCCCACCCCTCCTTATGGATTTCACCTCAGAAAGAACCAGTGCTTTCGGGGGACGGGGCTAAAGCAGCATTTTGGGGAAACTGAATTCCACAGGATAAATGTCATTAAGTCTGGCCTAGGGACTGAGCCAGCCTTTGAATTAAGGCCTGAAAGTTAAAGAGCTATTGTCCGGCCCTGGGACCCAATGGGCGTGAATTCACCTCCACCTGCTCCTTCACCCCTTCCTTCCTTCTTCTGTCCTCCCAGCCCCTCCTGGGCGATCCTGTCAGGAGCTCCTGGGTTCCCGAGGGTGGGGTCACGCTGGGGAGGTTGAGGCAGGTCAGGACCACCACCCTACACCCCCCCGACCTGCCTGGCTCTCCCTGGCTCCCCACACAGACCCACAGGTGGTGGCAGAGGTCCCAGGAGAAACAGCAGTCCTGCCCCATGGCCTCTTTCCTTCCTTCCTTGGCCCCCAAGGGCCTGTGGGCATTTTCCTTAACAAACATCCAACCCGTTTGCTAGCGTTTGCTCTTCCTGAAGAGTACGCCCATGGAAGATTAAAACTAACCGAACACACTTTTTAAAAAACCAACTAAAATAAACCTTGCAGTCTCGCAAGTGGTCTAGAAGCCCTAAGGCAGCACCTCTAAGGTGTGCTGGGGTCTGTGGGCCTCTGGGATTGGGTGAGACCATCTCAGAGGGTGACTGGACGTCTGTCCTTTGGTCTGTGAGACTGAGGGCTGCATTTTCCAATCCCAAATGGTGTCACATAGCCTGAGGGCGGGATCAAGGATTTGGTGCTCAGACCGCAGGGAGCGGCTGGGATCTTCCGCACAAGCCATCACTCCACCCCACAAGAAGCGGTGTCGGGTTCAACTCAACGTGAATTGCTATCAGCATCATGGCCAGGCGCTGGGGATGCAAGGTGGATAATCCAGGCTCTGTCCCTGCCGGGAGCCCCCGGGGGAGCAGGCTGTGGCTGAGGGCGTGCCCTTGGGATGCCTGGGTCATGTGTGCCCAAGGGAAGCAGATGGAGGCGCGGGAGTTGGAGACCAGTCAGGCCTTTGGGACTCACCTCACAGACTTCTCCCAAAGAAAAGGATGCATTCAATCACATTTGGATGTGATCTGAAAGGATTTTTCGGACGCTTTAAAAATCACCATGCACGTGCTGCTATCTGATTTAGTGATGTGTGCTCCCCAACCTCCTCCAACCGTACCGGTGTGGTTGACTATGAAAACCATTGTTTGGACACAAAGCCAGGGGCGCGGGGAGTTAGAGAGCAGGGCAGGCTGCCCTCCCTCCGCGGAGCCCTCAGAGAAGTGCCCCACGCCCAAGTTTAAGGTTTCAGGGGTCCGAGAGCCCGGAGCGCAGGCGCGCCCTCCGGTGGCCGTCCCTGGAGCTGCAGGCGCGCCCCGCCCCCGGCCTCCGCAGGCTCCCGGATCCAGATGTGCGAACCGGCGGGCCTTCCCGCGGTAACGTCAGCGCAATAATAGCCCCGGGGAGGCCATTACACCACTGTTTTCATCCAGAGGAGGGCTATTCCATCAACTGCTCCAGAGGCCTGCTTGGTAAATGAGTTTTCTTTTAAAAAGACATTCACTTGATTGCCTTGCTAGAGCTCATTCTGGCACCAGGGGACGTGTCTGGGGCGCAGGGCCCGCGGGGGCTGGGGACCACCCGAGGGGCAGCAGCAGCGGAGGCCAGGAAGTGTCAGTTCACAGCCCTCCTGATGCCCGACTCTCGGTGCCGTTCCCCTCCTGTGATCCTTTGTCCCTCTCTCCCTGGCGACAAGAGGTGGAGTCGTTTTGCTCCCTGGGGAGAAGGGTCCTATACCCACTGGCCCCATGCCCCACTCTCACCGCAGCGCCTGGCACGGTCTTCGCAGGAGCCGCGGGAGCATCAATTCAGGGAACTGCGGTTGCTGGGTTCTGTCCTCACCCCAGGAGACAGCATACACAGATCGGTGGAATTCCAGGCCGGATGCCCAGGAAGGTCCCCTCACCCTGGGACCAGCCTGGTGACGGGGTAGGGACCCTGGAAGCCCCAGGCCGCAGCAGAAGGCAAGCTCTCGCCCTCGAGCCGCCCTCATTAGGGTCACTGAGTGATTGAGCAGGCTGGACCCTGCTGGGGACCCAAGCTGAAAGGGGGCAGAAACCCCACATTCACACAATTGGGGTGGAGGCGACCCTGGGAGACGCCGTGCTCCTGGCAGCTGTGATTCGTCCTTGTTCACTACCGACCGTGTAACATGTGTTTCACACTTGATACAGCTGCACTGCTACTTTCCCAGGAACAGCGGTCAGTTCAATCGTCTGTTACGTGACAGCAAGCAGACGGGGAGGTGGCCGGGGGCGGCAAGGGGTAACTAATGAAGCAGGGGCACTTTGAGACTGGGTCCCGCCCGCCCTGAGCACGACTCCGGGTTCAGGGTCCCTGCTGCCTCCAAATGCAGCCACCCTCGGGCTGTCTGTCCTGGCCTTGGAGGACGCAGCCTGCAGGCCTGGCTCCAGGGCCCCCTCAGCCCTCGGACAAGGGCGTTTAGCTCAGGCTGCTTCACTGAGGTGCGCCCCAGCAGGTCACATCTGGGGTGTAATGGCCTCTAATTAGTGTTTCCCACAGATGGAACATTCCCCAGCCCCCAGCCTACAGCTAAGTGGTTCTCAGAAAAGCACAGAAATTATATTCTACCTTTGAAAACATCAAAGGAAATTAGCCTATTCCCATGCGTGTCTCTGGGCCAGCCTCACTGTGGCACCCAGGGAGGGCCCAGCCTTTAGAGGTGCAGACAGGGTGTCTCTGAATCAGATAATCCCTGACAGGAAAGTGAGCCGGTGCCCAGCCCTGTCCTGCTCTCAGCCCCTTGCAGGCAGCTGTGTGGCCCCCTTCCCTGTGGCTCTCTCTCCACTGGGTCTCTCGTGGGCACCTGCTGGCTTTACCGATGCTTCTCTCCCAACCCCCCCACCATCCCCTTTGGGAAGATAAGTCCTGGGAGCAGGGCCAAGTCTAGACTTTGCAAACATCCAGTGCCAAGTGCAGCACTGCCTACGCAGCGTAAGGTCGAGTCAGAGTCAGAGAAGTCCCTCGGTTCCTGTGACTAGATTCCCCAAATTTACTTTCTAAGCCTTCTCCTGCCAACATTCCAGACACTGTGGATGGAGACGTGGCAGTGTCTCTGAGCATTTGGAACTTTAATTCTAGGAGAGAGAGACTGACACAATGGATAAACAAGTACATTCATAACATGCCAGGTGCCAGAAACAGCTAAGAAAAGTGATAAGCTGCGTTGTGGAGACGGGGAGGCGTTTCTAATAAGGTGTCACTGACGAGCCGGGAGGAATGAGGAACAGCCCACCTGACACATGGGGGAGCACTCCCGGCAGAGAAGCGGCAAATATCAAGGTCCCGGGGTGACAGTGTGTTTGGTGTTTTCGAGGAACAGCTGGGAGGTCAGTGAGCGACTAGAGGACAAGGCTGAGATCAGAGGCACGTCACCCAAAGGCAAGAGAACAGAGTTACAGTTTGGCTGGGTCTGCACCTGCCAGCCCAGCTCTCCCATCAGACCCCACGTGTCTCCTCCAGAGGCCGGCAGAGCCCCCCAGCCTCGGTGTGAATGTCCCGGGGACAGTGGGCATGAAGGGCCTTGTTTGGCCGGGACGTCCCAGCCCCTTCCCAAGCCGGGGGATCTCATCAGGTTACCCAGCTGTCCGGCTTCTGCTTCCTCATCTCTAAAACTGGCATCTTAAATCCCTCCACACAGGGACCCTGTAAGAATTAAGTGAAACGCCTGTGTAAGGCACCAAAGGAAAGCCAACCCCTACCTTGTAATTTCTAAGCTCTCTCTTAGCCTGAGCTTTCCACCTGGAGGGGTCCGAGCTCTGGCCCCTGAGCTCCACCAAGCAAGCCCCCGTCTGGTCTCTACCGCGGTTTCGCAGACACCAGCTTTCTTTCAGCCCTCGCTCCGGGAAGCTCAACAACCCTCGGAGGGTCTTTCTGGAGTTTCCTCCCCTCCAGGCTCTGCTCGTCTTTCCAGCTCCGTCTCTCCTCCCCCGCTTCAGCGAGGGACGCTGAGTCCCAGAGGGATGTTATCTCTCTCAGGGCATCACCTGGGCTGGGATTCAAACCACAGCCTCCAGACACCTCCCTGGTCTCTAGGAATGTGGGGTGTTGGGACAAGGAGGGCCCACAGAGGGACGAGGGATGGGAGGCAGCAGGCAGGTGCAAGAGGCCTGAGTGTGGAGGCCACAGAGCCCCAACCTGGGCTAAGCCCAGATGTCCAGCTTCAAACCCAGAGCTAAACGAACAGCGTAGAGAAAGCCAGTGCCCTGGCCAGAGGACAGGAGACTGGCCGGGACCGAGCCCGGGAGTGGAGGCTGTGCCCACCCCCTGCCTCCCCATCAGCACCCTGTAAGCTGCAGCCCAGGGCGGGTGAGGGCATGAGAAAGAGGATGCTGTGAAGCGCTCAGGGGCTGTCGAGAGGTTTTCCACGCAGGGACCCAAACCCATGCTGCATTTGTCCTGGAAGCACAGGGAGAACCACCTTCCCACAGTTTGTAGGTGGTGTGTGGGGTCAGGCTACCGTCCTATGATCCAAGACGTCACCAGTCACCCATGCAGGGTGACCCTCTGTGGACCACTCTGGAAGGGTGAGTGGAGCCAGAGGGAGCTGCCATCCTCGTGTCAGTTTGCATCAACACATCCATCACCCCGTCCCTCTCTCTATGTCTGGCACTGGGGTCAGTGCACTCACGGGCTCACTTCATTCCCACAACCGAGTCCAGGGGTGAATATCCCCGTTTTACTGATGGGAAAAAATGAAGCTGGGCCAAAGATTAAGTTAAACACCGCCAGCAAGTCATAGAGTCGCAGTTAGAACCCCATTCTGTTGAACTTCAGGGCAAGAGAGAATTCGTTCATTCACGAGAACGTCGTCTTTCCACGGCCTGCCCTTCCTCAGTGCCCCTTCTAAGCCCCCCGGCCTCCCAGGGAACCCTCTCCTTACCAGCAGCATGGCAGCGCAGTCGGCAAGGTCGGAGGCGTAGTCAGCCTGGGCACCATCGGGCCCGTGACGTGTGACGTGGGGAATCCAGAGGTTCCCGCCCACAGGACCTTCCTGAGCCGTCCAGCTGCCTGTTCCGTGGCATCTCTCCCTCTGACCCTCAACTGTGAACATGGTCTGCACCTTGGAGGTGGGTGTGCCTCCCCGGGAGCCCAGCCCCTTTCACAGCGGTGATGCTGATTGGCTGAGTCACGCAGGTTTGCTGCTGACGCGTCTGGAGCGCATTTCCGCAGGGATCACAGAGGTCTGAGGGCCAGGCTGCCACAGAGAACCGCGTTCTCTGACCTCTGACACCCTCACCCCTCTCACCTCTGGCCTTTGCATCTACCTCCTCAGACTCTGGAGCCAATCGTATGGTTTCATGGCTTCCCAGGACGGACTGTCCCCCGGGGCTCAGGCCAGGCTCATTCCCCCTCCTCCCTGTGCATCCTGCGCGGCACCCGGGACACGGGCTCATCTGCGGAAGCGTCTCGTGTAACACACGCACCCTCGGACCCTTTCCTGTCTTACGTCGGAGGAGCAAAGACGAGGGGGTGAAGTCAGGGAAGCGATGTTTGGCTGGTAAGCATTGATTAGGAATAAAACGTGCAGACCTGCGGGCCGGCCTGGCTCAGTAGGAAGGAGGAGAAGCGGTACTTTAAAGGAAAGTTCAGTTATCGTGACAAAGGAGAGACATGCAGATGACTGAGGGGGTATTTACACCAGCAGAGCTTCTGGAAAGCTCTACGGGCCAGTGTCCGTGTGTGTTTCTCTGTGTGTGTGTCTGTGTGTGCGCACGTGTATGTGTGCATATGTGCGGTTGAGAGAGGGGAAGAGGGGAAGCTGCTGTCCTGTCTCTAACACTCACGTGCCTTTAAATCGGGTTCTATGTCACAGGCAGGCCTGGCTGGCAGGTAACATGCACATGGGCCGTGCGCACACTGCGCGGGTGCTGGATCCGCCCCTCTCTGGGCCACCAGGAGCCAGGAGGGACCCAAACCCCAAGAGAAGGTGAGTGCAGAGCCAGATGACTCTCCTGATGTGGGAGGGAGCCAGTTTCAGATACAGCTGTTAGAACGGGACTGAACTGGGGTAACTTTCATTTGTAGATACTCTGTGGACTGGAGCAAAGATGCACCCCGCGTGGAGTGAGAAGAAAGGACCGGCCCCTGCGTAGGGGCCTCCAGAAGCGGCTGGCGGGTCCTCCCTCCTCGCCCGGTGATGCTGAGGGCCTGCAGCATCCCCAGCCGCCACCAGGGGGCGCAGCCCTCCGCACCGAGACTGAGAACAGGGTGTCCTGCTCTTCCTGCGCAGCTGTGTTCAAACTGTGGGCCCAGAGACGGACTGAGAAGGGGAGAAGGGACCACAGGCAGCCTCAGCTCTTTGCACGCCTGGCCTCTGCGGAGTTAAGGAAGCAAGAGCACACAGGGGACTTGAGGACACGGGGAGGGGGAAGGGCAAGCTGGGACGAAGTGAGAGAGTGGCGTGGACATATACACACCACCAAATGTGAAATAGATAGCTGGTGGGAAGCAGCCGCATAGCACAGGGAGATCAGCTCGGTGCTTTGTGACCCCCTAGAGGGGTGGGATAGGGAGGGTGGGAGGGAGACGCAAGAGGGAGGAGATATGGGGATATATGTGTACGTATAGCTGATTCACTTTGTTATAAAGCAGCAAATAACACACCACTGTAAAGCAACTATACTCCAATAAAGATGTTTAAAAAAAAAAAAATAAGAGCATACAGAGGAAGGAACTGGGACCCAGTCCCATGGGACCTGCAGTATGTCCCCAGAGGTGGAGCTCAAAGTGCCTTGAACTGCAGTGGCGATTTTATGGCCACAGATTCTTAGATTAGCTCCTCACAACAACCTTTGAGACAGGCATCACCCCATTTCCGGGTGAGAAAACAGGCTGGCCAGACGTATGGCAGGCCAGCAGTAACGCACCCGTCTCTTAGTTGCTGACAAAGGACTTGAAATCAGAAACCTGTAGATGGAGTCAGAATTCAGCCCAGTGGCCCTCGTGGCCTGTGAGGTGTCTCAGCCATGGTGCAGACATTGAGGCCGGTAAGAGGGGCCACCTAGTGTGGAGGTTCGCCTTCGGCCCTCGGGTCTGGGTCCTGCATGTGGGCTTCCCAGAGATGTCACCTGAGATCAGGTGGGTGAGCTTAACCTCTGAGTTCACTGACCTTGATCCTCCAGCTGTAGCGTCCAAGGAGGGGAAACACACACACACGTGCAGACGCACACAGACACACACATGCACAAATGCACACAAGCGTTCATGTCGATAGGTACTCCACTTCCCCCCAAAAGACCAAGTCTGGTATCTTCTCTGGTTCATTCCGATGAAATCCAAAATGCCAATTTCACGAGCAGGCGTGACCCAGGGGAGGGCAGGCCCGGTGATGCGATTGCTGGGACAGCGGTATGAACCTGAGAAGCATGGGGTCAAGGCCCTCCTGGAATGTCTTCATCTGGGTTCACATCCAGGAGGGATTTACTGAAGCTGATAAAATCTGCCGCTGAATATTGCTATAAAATACACTTCACCCAGAGAATCCTAAACCTGTAGATTCGCCTTCCGTGACTTTGTTGGAAGGAAGGACTTAGTCACAAGCCAGCACCAGCCTTTCCATTTCAGCCCCACATCCCGTGTCCCTCCTGTCCTGTTACTCACTGGTTCTCACGTGCTCGCCTGTGTCAGGGGGGACTGGGGAGCTGGTCACAGATTTCACAAATTTCTGGGTCCAACCTCTAGAGTTTTAAAGTCAGTACATTTGTGCTGGGGCCCAAGATTTTGCATTTCCGGGAAGTTTCAGGTGATACTGATGCTGTAGCATTTGTATATTTCTTACTACCTTATTAGAGGAAACTCACTGCCCCAGAAGCTGTCAGAAGAAAATGGGAGAAACTGGACCCAGAGAACAAAAGAGAGAGCAGACAGCATACTCAGAAGTATGACATCAGCTCCTGGATGGCCAAACACCAGCTCCCTTTGTCTGTGCCCACGGCAGGCATTACTAATCAATCACGGCCTTCCTTCTTGTTGAGCCAGACTTGGCTTCAGAATCCTTCTCCACCTACTGGTCCAGAAACCTGCTACAACTGACTGGAAACAGCAGGCACGATGACAACCCCGCACTGTATTTGACTGAGAGACCAGACCACACTATTCCAGACACCCTCCCCATCACTCAGTCCTTCTGTTGCTTAATACTTCCCGCTGACTTTGAGCACGAGGGCCATCTGACCCAAGAACAAAAGCGGAGACAGAGGAATAGCCAGGGGGGAGCGTGATCTAATGTGAGAGGGACAGACCGGAGGACGGGAAGGGACTGGGTGGCCAGTCACAGAGCCAACCAGCATGCCCTCGGGGGACCCAGGCCCGAGGGACACAGAGCACACAGGACGGGGCCAGGAACAGTGGCTGCATTCCTAGAGCACTCTCTCCAGAAATGGACTATTTCCCCTTTTGAAAGTGATTATGTGCCATGCTAGCTGCAGTGACCATGACAAAAGGGAGGTCGGAGGACGCTTGCCTGAAGTAGCGAGGCATCTGTGCAGGTGGTCCTGAGGCCCTGGAAATGTATTCA
The DNA here is from genome assembly GCF_003031525.2 of Neophocaena asiaeorientalis asiaeorientalis. Taxonomy (NCBI): domain Eukaryota; kingdom Metazoa; phylum Chordata; class Mammalia; order Artiodactyla; family Phocoenidae; genus Neophocaena; species Neophocaena asiaeorientalis. The sequence goes on along the minus strand of NW_020174430.1, from coordinate 1,432,019 downwards.
CGCCCCCTGCGCCAGTGGTGCAGGCTGTAGGGAGGGGCAGGGGTCAGAGACAAAAGGTCAGCCATGGAAGGCCAACAGAGCCAATCTGGAAAAGACATAGGAAATCAAAGGGCTCTTGACGAAGAAAGAGGCAGAGAGAGAGAAGGAAAGGGCGAGCAGTGGCGTGGCAGAGCTGTGACAGGAAGAGGCGTCGGGGCAATAAAATGTCCAAAAGCCAAACCCAGCGGCCAGGCCTTTCCTGAGCATGTAGGGCTCAGGATGGGTGGGGATGGGAGCGGGTAGGGCATCCCTAGCACATGCGTCCTCTGTCTGCTCTCACAGGACGCAGAGGCCTTGCCCACGGATCCAGCCTGCCTCGCTGGCCTGTGTGTGCGGCTAGGGCAGGAAAAACGGGGAGCAGCATTCTGAGTGACCCGTGCTGTCCCCGACGGGGCCACGCCACCTAAAGGTGCGCACGGCCTGAGGACCGGGCCGCCCACCCTGTAACGTCAGGCAGTCTGTCGGCCAGCTGCACGGCCGGGTGTTTCCAACTTTAATGTCTGATGTCCATTCCATAAGCCTTGATGGAGGATCACCCCATTGAAAGCAGCAGGGGGACAACTGGTGAGAGCCTGGGGTGTGCTCTGCAGACGGATGTCCAGGACCCCAGTCTTGGCGTGATCCAGAACATCTGTTTTCTGCTGCCCCAAATCCTGGGCTGGCCCCCAGGCAGGGAAAGAGAGAGGGGACGCCTTCCCAGGGGCCCCAGGAAGCTGGGACATTTAGGGTTCCATAGAGGGTTCTGTACACGCACATCGTTTCACAGAGTCAACAAAGAAAGAAACTGAGAAGGTCAGGCGTGATTGTAGAGCCAGAGCTTATTAGCCAAAGCACATCAGGAAGGAGCCAGGTCCTGCTTTAGAGTCGGTAATTTACAGATTCAAGTAAACTGTTATTTACTAACAGTTCGTCACTGGGCCACCCAGCATGTATTGGGAAGAGTGTAGGAAACACAGTCATCCCCCCCACACACGCACGCACACGCACGCACACGCACACACACACGCACACACACGACGCCTCTGCAGGAGGGGTTGGGAATGTGCTTCCTGACTCTGCTGCTCCCTGACTGTGTGACTTTGAGGGAATAACATCATCTTTCTGAAGCTCTGCATTTTAACAGAGGGATCCTAAGACCTTTCGGGTTCTCATGCGCTTCGGGGGCTTCTCTTGGCAAAGCACTTGGCTCTCGGTGGAGGCTCTGTCCCCGCAGCCACTTCTCCTGCACGAGCGTCGGAAGGTCGAGCCGAGAGGAGGCGCCACTGGGCCCCAGGACGAGCCGGGACTCCAGGTCCAGCCACCGGGCCAGCAGCCCCGCCCGGTCAGCCTGCTTTTACTTTTGTCCACAGCATTTTACAGACTTTTCAATCTCACCATGAGAGTCTAGCTTCAGGCTGTCTCACTGGTGTGTTAATAATAAATTATATTGTACTGCGTGGGTCTAGCTCTTTGCAGTAGTTTAAGCACTTTTCCCTACAATATGCCACTTAATTCTCATGACTGCCGGGAGGTGAGGGAGCTGAGGGTCACAGGAGGTGGGGCACGGGCACAAACTCAGAGTTCACACCTTGGCCATCCCTTCCCTGCCAGCCAGGATGACCAGGGCGCCTGGGCCATCAGGCCACAGGCTTCCTTCTGTCCTGCTGACGCTGACCAGGTGCTGTGTGCCAGACACGGAGCTGTCTGCTGGGCATCTGAGCAATGTTTGAAAAGCACCACGTACTACCAGTCTGTCCGTCCTCTGCAAAAACATCAGTGTCAGGACAGACGAAGGCTAAGGAGACATGAGATCGCATCCAGTGGCATGGACGGTCAGTGGTGGGACAGTGTGATGTAGGAGTGACTATACAACAGACTGTGCGAGGTGACAGCAGACGGCAGCCCGGTATCTGTGTTAAATTTCCTGAATTTGATCATGACTTTGTGATGACGTAAGAGAACGCACGGTTCCTAGAAGGTGCAGAGCAAATATGGGTGAGAGCTGCTCGTATGCTATTTGTGTTACTTTTTTAAAGGTTTGAAAATTTTTTTAAATGTGCAACAGGCAGGTTTCTTGAGTAAATACGTGTCTCTGATAAAGAGTGCATGAAGGCCCATCTTAAAATTGAATTATAGAAATAATTCTGTAATTCTAACACATGGAGTCGTGAAAGTCATCTGATCAGATCTGTTTGCCCCTTCCCGTGTGGGCATGTTCACGCGCACGCAGTGACACACCCAGTGCTAGAAAAACTCCAAGGCAGCCCTTTACCTCTTTGGGCACCTCTGACCTTTACATTTATTTCATATTGGTCTGACGGTTCCCAAATAACGTAAGCCTATTGGTCTTGGCTTTGCTTGACGTGATCCTGTAGAAAACATCTCATTCTAGCACTTAAGTATTTGAAAACAGCTACGGGTTCTCAGAGTCTCCTCTTTCTCAGTTCCTCTCCATAGTTCTGCATATTTTAGAGCCAACCTGGACCTTGGAGCCTTCCCAGAGTCTCCTGTCAAAACTCAAATTTGCCGGAAGAGAAAGACAGTGGTTCAAGCCCAAGGCTCTTATCACAAACTTTGCAGGCGTCAGTGCTCTCAGACTGAGTGATACAAACCAGCTTCGGTAAGTTCCTAACAGTCAAACCAGTGGACCAAATTTCTCTGCTGGAGCTCTCACCCCCAGCACTAAGTATTAGAACAATAAAAACCCTTGCAGATTACGTGTCTGGGCCCAGATTCCTGCTCCTTAGGAGCTAAACCGAGGTCTGAGCTTTTCCCTCCAAGGGCAGGGCCATTCCTGGGAGGTCGGTAGGACTGAAAACGCACTCTGTTCGAATTCCGAGTCACCTTCACAGGAGAGGCCACATGAAGCCACGGCCGAACTGCTGACCGGTGGACCTGCCGCTGAATCAAGGCCCAGATGGAATTTCAGCAGAGGTGGGACTATGGGTGCAGGGTGAGTGTGAGCGATGCATGGGCTTTGGAGCCGGATCTGGGTGTAGGTCTTGTCTCCTCTGGGATACAGTAGCTGTGAGAACTGAGGAAACAACTCAGCCAGCCCACGCCTCAATGTCCTCACCTGCGACAATGGATATCATTATCTCCCTTCCAGGGTGTAACGAAAAATCGAAGAAATAAGGCAAAGCTGTGCGGCCCTAAGGAGGCACTCAACAAGTACGAATTATTTATGGATGTGGTCACCATTCCAGAAAGGTTACACATGACGCAAATTTGGCAAAGGTCTACTCTGTGTTTTTGGCTATGTAAGAAACAAATTAATTATGAAAATAACATCAGTGAAAGCACATCATAGTCACGAATAAGAATTTTAAAAATGTGTTGGGAAAACAAGCCATGATATATTGGGATAAAGCCAAGACAACCAGTAGACAAACTGTGGCCAAACAGATGAGCTTCTGTGTTCCTTAACACAATTAATAAAAAGGTGTAGCTTCCTGAAAGTGCTGTCTCGCCAAACCGAAGTATCCCGAGGGTTTCAACAGAAAAGATAAATGACCCTGTTCGCCTTATGCAAGAAGTGAGGTCTGTGCGAGCTGGTCCCGCTCAGGACCAGGAGGTAAGGGCGGCGGGTGAGAGTTAATGTCTGCTCAGCTCACATGGGCTAAACGTCTGAAGAAAGAGGGAGGCTTTGGGTACAGAGGGATTAATGCAGAAAATGGTAACTCTTCTTGACACGGTGCGCACTGGGGAGCTTTCCTGTCGGGCAGTAAGTGAGTGAACTGTGTTAAGATGCAGACGAAAAGGGAAAAAATGTAAGAGCAAATACCGCTAACTGTGACCCCCAATTCAGAGCTCAGGGTGCCACCCGCCCACCAGCCTTCTGTGGGGGCACGTCTGCGGCTGGAGTGAGTTTAGGTATCTGATAAACCATAGCCCCCAGGGAAGGTTCCCTCTCTCTCCAGTTTCAGAGGCAGTATTCCAAGTCACAGGCAGGGAAGCCAGGCTCCGTAATGACAATGGCGACATTCTTGTAGCAGCAGGGGAAACAATAGGGCTGGTTCTGTTACACGGAGCTAACAGCGGATTCATCGGCGAAAGGCTGTCCTAATAGCACTGAATGAGTTTCATGCAATGAAGGAATCCCGTACAAAGAGTCCCCCCTAGACTGACATCAGTGATTCAGCAGCTCTCTGATGTCTCGGCATTTCTCAAGGGCTGCTGAGACCTGACAGACTCTCCCAGCTGGAAGGAACCAGAAGCACTGTCCATTTCGAGTTTATCATTTTGCAGGTGACGGGACTCAGACCCGCAGAGGATATGGAGCTGTAAGTCACAAAGACCAAACCAAGCTCTGGATGGACTTGCATTCCTACTATAGCTGCCTCTTCTCTTGGAGAATGCCAGCCATCCTGGGAGTGATAAAATGTCTTGTGTGGAGAAGGGAGGCTTTTAGGAACTGCTCTCCTTTTGAATCAGGGGCACTTTCTGGCTTTAATTCAGGCAGTGCTGCCGGCTTCTCGGGGAAACAGAACGTGGGATGGCCACGAGAAGGCGCCAGTGCCCCGTGCTAGGACCCTCTTCCCTACCTGATTGCCCATACAGCGTGTATATATTTATTTTCAATGAGGTCAGGAGTATCAAGGTTGTAAAATAACATATTTTCACTTGTTTTATTCCTACATCTCAGACATAGCTTTTCTGAAGTCAATTATCTCCCTGAGACGCTGTTCTCCCCGCCCCCTTTCTCTCTGAGCTGCCTTTCAACACATCAGAGTCTGACACCAATAGACTGAGAATTGCGGGGTGGGCGGGTCGCTGGGGGGAGGGGAAAAAAGCAACTTTTTCCCTGACTGTCTCCCTGTTCTGGCGTTCTGTTTTAAATGGCAGTCTGCAGATGTAAGGCCTCTGTTCTCCAGCCCCGTGGGGGGAGACTAGAGACGGCTAGCGCTGTGATGCTGCCTGGGAGGGGTCGGGTGTCATCTGGGAACCTCCCCTGCCCCGCACGGCACAGGGCCTCCAGCACCATTTCTCTGGCGCTGCTCCCGGCTAAGGATGGAGCAGCATTCGTGGAGAGGTCCCGACAGAGGACAAAATGAAGGCAGTGAGCAGACACCCCCAGACTGAACTGTGTCGATACCTGGTGCCATATTTCAATGGAGGCTTTGTCCAGAGCCGGGTGACCGGGATGGTGAGAGGGTGTGAGGAAAGAACACGCGTGTTCACACACACACACCCCCTCACACAGGCAACCGGGCAACAGCTTACAGCTCTTCCTGGCAGACACCTGAGTTGCATGTGGTCCAAAGGTCACGTGCTCCTTTCAGGGCTGGCTGCCATTCCTGGTGCTCAGAGAAGGCCACTGGCTTCCCTGTGTCTAAGGCAGTAGGGATCCTGTGGGTCAACTGCAAGCCCCACCCGCTCAGTCAGGACCCCTGCGCCAGCCCTGGGCAAGCGTATGCCCTGGTTTACCAGCAGTACTGCAGTGGGCAGCCAGTGGGTGGGGGGATCACTTCTGGTCCCATCACTGTCCCCACAGTTCATCACAGAAATGCCAGTGGGTTCCTGACCCTGCCCAGCCCTCTCATCAGTCTAGATCTATTTTGATATCTTTAGGCTTCAAATAACACAGTAACTTCTTACTCCAATGCACGGCGATCTTCTCTGTTCTAAGGGCAAAGCTCATCGCAAAGCCTTAATTTTGGGGCTGGGAAGAAGGGGTGTGGGTGCGTCCATGAGTGTTTCAATCCCATAAACCTCTACCAAGTTCCTAGTAAGCACCAGCGGAACTAAAACCTAAATAAGATCATGTCCGTTTCCTGAAAGTACTAGGAATCTACTGGGAAAGAAAAATAAATACCAATACCGCCATCCCATTAAAGCCATCCTAGGGCTATGGGAACAAAGACGGGGGCTGGGGGAGGAGGCGTGACCAGGGTTTTGAAGGATGAATGGGAAGCGTCCAGTCAGAGGAGAAGGAACAGGAATCACAGGAAGATGGGACCCTCCTGAGCAAGGTTGTGTCACAGGAGGGTCCGTGGTGCTTGGGGCCGGGAGGGGACGCGAGCTGTCCGGGGTGATCAGTATGCCCAGTGAGGTTTCTCCAGGTGGCAAAGCCGCGGGGCACTTGGCCCAAATCCGCCCCACACGTATGCCTTGTTGAGTGGTGTCAGCTCTGAATGCCCGCAGGTGATCCTTTAGATGAGGTGCGTTCCCTCTAGTCTGTGGCCCCCTGCCACCCCCCGCCTGACCCCTGAAGGCACTTGGGACTGCAAGTTCTGTTTTAAACCTCCCAAATGGAGCACCTCTGGATATAACGGTCCTGGGGCTGCGGATAGGAAGGGAGGGGTGCTTGTGCCAGCACCGCTCAGAACTGTTCTCCTGCCTCTGCTGAGAAGGCCTGTCCACCAGGACCCAGGGTGTCAGAAAGTCCAGTCCACTCCCAAAACAGACAGGCTGTTTGGCAAGAGGAAGAGGGTTGGGTCACACTGAGATGAGCGTGTACAGTGCCCATCGCAGGCCTTCACCACCTGTTGCCTAGTGGAGACCAGCCCAGGGATAGCCAGGACCGAGGGTCGTCCTTCAACGGGGGCCTCAGCCCCCAAGCCAAGAAGTAGCGTTGCCTCAGCCAGCCTCCCAGGGCCTCATTCTGGACTGCGCTTGGGGGACACAGTTCTCTCTGCATTTCTGATGTCATCTTTTTGATCAACTATTGTCGATTGGCACTTTGTCACCCTCTGGTGACCTGCAGACTTTAGCAGCCTTAACTTCTTAAGCCTCTGAGTCCTGGCCAGTCCTCACTAGCTAAGCCACTTGCTAGCTCCACCAGGTCGCAGAGATGCCCTGTCTAGCGTGGGCTCCCAAGGAGGGTGAGGGTCCTGCTGGCGCCACCCACTATCCCACCAGACCCAGAGTCTGCGCTGATTCTACCGCATTCTTTGCAAAGCCCAGAGCTGACAAGGCGAGTGCAAGCAGGAGCTGTGAATTAGTCCCCTGAATATGCAGGTCGTTTAGATGGAAGGAGGTGGAAGAGGACAGGTGCTTCATAAATACTGTGCAGCCAGGGGGTGGAGTAGGGCGAGGACAGAAGCCAGATAAGGCCCCGGGGAGCAGAGAGGGTGGGACTGGCCTTCCAGGCTGATTACTCCTTGCGCGAGGGGGCAGAGACAGCTCCACCTTGACAGCCATAAAGTTGCTGAGTGCAGAGCTTACCTAGAAAGGCAGGGAGGCAAGAGCTACACAGCAAATCCTTCAGCTGAGCTTCCTGTGGAGGAATCCCTGGCCCTTTTGTGTACAGAGAGAGCAGGGGGAGGGGGGATGAGAAGAAGGGTGATGTGAGTACAGGAAGTTGAGGAGAGGGAAGGATAAGACGAGGGCGGAGGAGGGCTGATGGGGGAGAGCTGAAAGGTGAGGGGCTGGGGTACCAGCACTCCCGGGACCCACCCCTCCCCGGCTCTCAGAGTTAGCATCTAGCTGGACACCTACATAACTCCTCAGGGAGGGGCTGCAATCTCCACTCTCCCCACTGCCTAGGCTTATTCAGAAACAGTGACCTGCCATGTCCCAAATGGCTCAAGAATCCAGTATCCCTAGGCCTCCCAGCTCTGTGTCAGAGCAAGGAGACCTCCCTGACCCTGGAGGCCCATCCACGATGTCCCAAACGGCAGGATTCCTTCCTTCTTACGGCTGAGTAATATTCCACTGTATGGATATACCGTGTTTTCTTTACCCATTAATCCATCTGTGGACGCTTAGGCTGTTACCACATCTTGGCTACTGTGAATAATTCTGCCATGAATATTATACTAAGTGAAATAAGCCAGACACAGAGAGACGACTACTGTGGCATCTCTCTTAACGTGTGGAATCTAAACGAGTGGAACTCATGGCGAGGCGGATGTGGGGAGATGCTGGCCAGAGGGTGCAACGTTTCGGTTATCAGGATGAGTGAGTTCTGGGGATCTAATGTACAGCAAGGTGCCTATCGTTAACGATACTGTATTCTACACTTGGAATTTGCTAAGAGAGTAGATCTGAAGTGTCCTCATCACACAAGTGTGGTAGCTGTGTGATGCCTTAGTTAGCTTGATGGTGGGGATCATCTCACAGTGTATCCATACCTCAAAGCACCATGTTGTTCGCCTTCAACACGTACAAATGTTACCTGCCAATTATACCGCAGTAAAGTTTAAAAAACCCAGTTCCCTTTGGAGCAATAAGAGGTGGGTGGGATGGGGAGAGGAAGAGGGAAAAGTGGCCCCGGTGGTCCTTTCCCAAGCCCCCTTCTCTCCTTCTACCCAGCCGGGCTGATTCCGGGAACCTTGTGTAGTCTGCCACCCCGCGAAGCCACAGTGAAGAGCTGACCGAGAAGCTGCCCAAACCCAGCTGAGCCCCGCCTCTCTGCAACCCTCCTACAGCTCCCGAAATGCTCAAGAAGAGAAAAGCCACACAATTCTTTGGGGCGGGGCTTGGGGGGGGAGGCGGAGATTTCAGCAGCAAGAATTTTTTCTATTTTTTTCCTAATTGGTTCCTTTTGCTCCAAGAACCGAGTTTTTGCCCAAACGGGAGGATGTCACCGAGGCTGGAAGCGGAGCGAG
>NW_020174430.1:1402995-1423386 GCF_003031525.2 Neophocaena asiaeorientalis asiaeorientalis | reverse complement strand
GGGGGGGGGGGGGGGTCCCATCTCCTTAGCATGGTGCAACGCAAAGTGATCGCTTAATAGGGACTCATTTTAATAGCCTACAAATGAGAAGTCGGAGACAATTAAGATTCATTCCCAATTAATTGGGTTTTTTCTTCTTTCATTACCAAGAGTTGCCAGCCAGATAACAACAAAGCCTTAGAAACAAAGCAGCCAGCAGCCTCCACTTCAATGGTGCCACCTGGAAGGAGGCTGGGAGCCCTCCAGCCTCTGGGGCTCAACAAACGACTTCCCAACCCCTCCGTGGGCAGGAGTGAGAGGACATCCTTAGAAGCTGAGGAGTCACGGACGCGTTTATTACCAGGACGCTGCCGAGTACTTTTTCATAGTTGTTAATTCCGGTTTATTTACCCTTGGGAGTAATGGCGTCAGCAAGCACAATTTATTACTGACTCAGTCTCTGCTGTGGCTCCAAGCAAAGGCCCCCTCCCTCCCCACTCCACCTTCCCTTCTCGGATCCTACCAAAATTCTAGGCGACAATCAGCCTGAGATGACAGCCCCTCAGGAGGCTGGCGCTCACCCCCCGGGGACAGTGGCTGGACAGTACCTCTCTCTCCCCTATCCTGCCGCCCACATCCCTGCCCCAAGGGAACCACCCACAAAGCCAAGCTCCCCTGCCAGCTCTGCAGCCTTAAACTGACATCAGAACATGTGCTGATGGCATCCACCCAATGCTTAATTTGCGCCAACCTGACTTAATCCCCACAGACAGCCCTCCTAACCAGACACCTCCACTATCACCAGTTCTCTGATCAAACAAACAAACAAACAAAAAACAGGCTAAGTAACGTTTTCAAACACACAGAGCCGGGACTGGAACTTAGCTAACCCCTGACTCTCTATTTCCTGCACAGTTTTGATCTCTGACCCTCTTTTTAGGGTGCTGGAGTCACTGGAAAAACCCTGACCTTGCCCCCCACCCCTGCTCTGATGTGGGAGAATGTTCCCGCTGAAATCCTGGCCTCACCTGGGTCTAATGGCCCCGAGTGGATGGCTCTGAATAGCCAAGCTGCAGAGACACAAGGGCTGCAGGTCACAGAGAGGCTGGGCTAGGGAATCAGGTCCTGGGACAAAACCCTGAGATACCAGGAGATTCGAGAATCTGTCCCTTTAGAAAGCAGGGCTGGTCCTCACAGCTCCCACCAACAGCCAGTCTCCCCGGGATTAGGGTTCTCACTGAAGCTTTACTTTATTATTATTATTATTATTTTTGTTGGTTGAAATGCCTTGTGAAAACTGGGAGAGATTTCTTAGGAAGGCAAATAATGGGATGCATTTCCACTCTGGCTCTATAATTAATGTTTGCATCATTTATCTTTCGTGGAAAGATTATTCTGACTAACGAGGTTCTGGGCCACTAATTCATTACACTGCCTTGTCACTTCCTGGGCCTTCTTATTACCCAGAAATAGACTCATTAGTCAGAGTTCAATGACTGGGAGAAATTGTCTTCGTTAATTTAATTCCCTCACTCATTCTGGGTCCCATGTTTGTCCAAAATTGGTCTTTAGAAGGGGGAAACATTGGTTGCCTCAAGTCTTTGCTTCTGTCTCATTATACCTTCCACTTTGCTCCTGTTCAACAAGAAAAAGGCCAGGAGAGCTCAGAGCAGTGGCCACATAGGCCACTCAACTCAAAGCTGTTAAGTGGGGCTTCCCTGGTGGCGCAGTGGTTAAGAGTCCGCCTGCCGATGCAGGGGACATGGGTTCGTGCCCCGGTCCGGGAAGATCCCACATGCTGTGGAGAGGCTGGGCCGGTGAGCCATGGCCGCTGAGCCTTGCGCGTCCGGAGCCTGTGCTCCGCAACGGGAGAGGCCACGGCAGTGAGAGGCCCGTGTACCGCAAAAAAAAAGAAAAAAAAAAAGCTGTTAAGTGGTAGGTGAGGGGACATAGCCCAAGGGTTTAGGCACCTGTAACATATAATTGAGGTGCTGAGATTTTTTTAACCTCTAGTCTCAATTTGTAGTACTACCTGGGAACCCTTAAGAATACCCGGGCATCACCCCCAGCAGTAAATGATAATATATATACACACATTTGTATATGTATTATATATTATATATATATACACACACACACATAGGAATGATACAAAGTGTCCCCAGAGTCCTCTATCACAGGCATGTAAGGTGATGTGATACAGTATCTATAAGCTGGGCTCTGGAGTTAGAGAGATGTAAGTTCATGCGGGTGCTGTGTGTCTTTATTCCAGATGCTTAATCTCTCTGAGCTGTACTTTCTCACCCACGAAACAGGAATGCCAATAGCTATCTTTTGTTATTATGAGGATCAGGCTACATGAGGCACCAGAAGCAGTTCTCGCAGCGTGCCAGGACTTTTAAGAACTTGGAGGAAAGATGCACTTGGAGTTAAACTACTCAAGACTCAGCCAATGGGAAGAGGAAACGTCTTCCAGCAGAGCTCCAGAGCTGGTGCACATGGAAATGTCCGAGGACGCCCAGGGCCACCCAGACCATTTGAGTGGGGATCCCCAGGCACAGGGCGAGGGCGCCAGTGCTTTTATAAGCTGTTCGGTGGTTCTAAGGTCAGGGTTGAGGATGACTCAACCTCTTGAGATCTGCAGGGAGCTGCTTCAACCTCGGTCAAGCAGAGAGTAGTAACCCCATTGCGTCTTTTTGAAAGGGCTGCCCAGAGATGTTCCACTCCCAGAAGGAGTTCACTGCTGTAAGACTGGGATATTTCCCTGGGTGGCTCCACGGGCACGATTAGGACCGACGCTGTTCCAGGAGCTGGGCGGATCACAGGAAGCAAAAGCAGCCCCAGCACCTGCTGTCCTGGGGCCGCCTGTCTCTCGGGGAACTGGAGCCAACTCACCAATGGATAAACTTAAGTACAAATCGGCACAAAGATGCCGAGGGAAGCAGGCTGATCCCAGGGCCGTGACCCAGCCTCGGGACCAGGAAGGCTTTCCCAAGGAAAGGCATTGGATTGAGTTATAAAGGATGCCTAGGAGCTCCTAGGGAAAGAGCAGGTGTGCTTTCCAGGCAGAAGAATCGAGGACCAGTGCAAAGCCCATATGGCCAGACGTCAGGATGAAGACCCCTTACTCCAGAGCTGAGGTACGGAAAGGTTGGGTAAGAAAGTAGCTGCCCCAGCTGTCAGTCTTCAGAGGAGATCCTCTCTTAATCTTCCAGAGGGATGGGAGGGGATGTGTAAACACAACTGGCAACAGAGCAAGAAAAGCGAGGGAAGAGATAAGCTGGAGAGAGCGGAGACCAGGACGTGCAGGGCCTGAAGGTTTGGTTGAGGGTTTTGGTCCTCCTTCAATAAGGGCAAAGGGATGCTCTTAAGTTGAGGAATTTTAAGTGGGGCAAACAGATGGGATGGCAGGATGGAATAAGCAGCTCCTCAAGTGCACTCACTTCCTGGCCTATGGTCCTGAGGGTCAAGGTGATGGCATGACGGCGAGGCCAGGTAAACGCTCCCCCACCCCAGCCCCTGCGCTGAGACCCTCTGGTCAGCCCCTTATGGGGATCGCCATGGTCCTGATACGCTCCCTTGTGGGTGAGGCTGTATCTCTCAGACATTCAGGAGCAGAAGATATCAGAGAACATCTGCTCTAGATCTTTACCCACCAAGAAATGGACCAACAACTCAGCTTCCAAAAGTGTTGACACCAGCAGCCTCTAGAAAGGCTTGTCCTCCCCATGGTAAATTATTCATTTAGAATTCTGGTATGTCCATCAGCTGTTTGTGATGGTAGCTCTGTGAGTCTGTCACTAGGAGTCTGGCCATGTCTGGTGGACTGATTCACCCATTTGTGGACTTGAAAGGCTGAGGACCATGTCATTGCTGAGCGCACAGTGGGACCGTCAACTGGGACTTCATGGCTTTCAATCAGCCTCTGCCCGGAGGTCACGGGCTTCTCTCATGTCAGGATGTCAGAGTTGTGTGCATTCACTGAGTATGTTTCTTCATTCTGAGACCCACTGATCTGGGAGGGCGTGTTGCAGGCAAGGCTCCATATCCAAACAGACCGGGACATTGGCAGAACGGTTGACCCCCATCCCTTTCAATGCCCGTGTGTTTGTGGTGCTTGATGTCAGTAATCTCATCCTCAATGAGGTAAATAATTATCATAAGTGAACCCTTCAAGTCTGGCCACACTGTCTGTGTTTGTAACGTTCATTTAAACAGAGGAACACCTGGAGATGGTAAGCGAGGAGGCAGGCCAGGACAGGGGTGTGGACCTGTCATGACCTGTGACCAAGGCAGTCCTTCTCCCCAAGTCTGGAAGGCTGAGATCTGATGGGTGTCAATCAAGGAGGTGAAGAGTAGAAAGTTCAGAGGCCCCCATTCAGACCCTGGCCTACCGGTAGATGAGAGCAGTGGTCCCAGGCAAAGTGCCCTGAGACCAGACTTGTTGTTTTCAATTATGAGGGGAGAAAAAGTCCAGATTAAATGAAGCACCCTGGGTGAACGTTTAGCGTGATGCCTAGCACACACTAAAAGTTACGACAGTATACACACAATTCGTTTTTATCCCTATCACTATTAAGAGAAATAAGAGTTAGAGAACTCGATGTGTAGCACTATGTTACAATATTCGTTACTCACTATTCTCAACGAATTCTCAACGCGGCAGTGAGATATATATCATACCCATTATACAGAGAAGAAAAGTGAGGATCAAAACGGTAACTTGCCAAAGGTCAGGAGAAGATGGTGGGGCAGGGATCTGACTTGCAAGCCTGCCTATTTTCTTTGATCCACGGGAGCCTCTGTTGTTCCCAGACACTTGTGCTGAATCTTGATTAATTCATTCAGTGACTGTGTTAGTCTGCCTGGGCTGCCATAAGGGAGCACCACAGACTGGGTGGTTTAAACAACAGAAACTTACTTCCTTACAGTTCTGGAGGTGAGAAGTCCAAGATCAGGGTGTCTGGTGGGTCGGTTTCATTCTGGGGCCTCGTTCCTTGGCTTAGAGATGGCCATGTTCTCCCGGTGTCCTTACATGGTCTCTCATCTGTGTGTGTCTGTGTACTTACTTCTTCTTGCAAGGACACCGGTCAGATTGGACAATGGCCCATTCATATGACCTCAGTTTACCTTAATTACCCCTTTAAAGGCTCTATCTCCGAAGACAGTCACATTCTGAGGTACAAGGGGGTAGGTTATCAACGTATGAATTTTGGAGGGGACACAAGTTACCCCATATCAGTGACCACACAGTTCAGATAAAGCCCTGTGTCCTTCACTCACCATGGCTTTTCATATCAACGCAGTGACTGTGTATCTAAAATATTTTTCGCCCCGTAGTGCTAAAGAGGCTTTTCCTCCGAATGGTTAGGAAAACGTCAAGATGAAGACCCCTTACTCCAGAGCTGACGTATGGAAAGGTTGGGTAAGAAAGTAGCTGCCCCAGCTGTCAGTCTTCAGAGGAGATCCTCTCTTAATCTTCCAGAGGGATGGGAGGGAATGTGTAAACACAACTGGCAAACACAGGAAGCACTGAGAGCCTAGTTCCCCCAACTTCATGCGGGATACCCGTACGTCGTCTGCAGAGAGCAGCTGCGTGGGTTCTGTCCCGGGCGCCAAATAGATGCACAAAGGCATCAGCTCCAGGAGAACCGAGTCAGCCACACAAGCTCCGAGGGTGTGCTGAGTGGGCCTAGTCCCTTGTTCCCTTCTCTGCTTTCAGTTGGCCGTGAAAGGATGGTGACCAGTGTAAAAAGAGGCTTTTAAATAGTTCTAGAAAAAGAAAATGTTCAAATCCAAAAGAATGATGTAAGAGAGGCATACCCACCTTCCCACTAACTCCGTCCTATAACCTTTGGCTTTGGGGGATAATGAACTACATCTCAAATCCACTAGGTTTGTTCTGTTCTACTAAAATGATCAAATGAACACATAGGAGGAAGAGACGGGAATGGAAACGCCTGGCCCGCGTATTCACTTGGTACCTGGCACTTGTGGGGAGACAGCTGGAGAAAGGGGGAAATTAATTTCCTGGGGCCCACACTTTTCTGAGTGATTGGCAGGCTAATTTTGCTCTCCACTAGGCCTGGTATTGAAAGGAAGTGAAGGCTCAGACACCTGCCAAGAACTGTTCTTTGCTTTTGGCAAAAATTCTAGACCTCATCCGAAAAATTAAGAACTAGGCTTAGAGATTTGGGGAGCCAGGATGAAAGGGCATCGTTCAGGTAATGATAATGAGTAGGTGTCGTTAGAGCATCCTTTCAGAGGCACTGTTCTCTGATGTGGTCTCCTATTAGGCTTATAAAATAGAACTATACTTCATATGCCTTTTTCGTGATGTAAGAGGCTAAGAGAATTAAATAAATTGCCTGGAGTCACACAGTAAACTGATGGTAGATTCAGGCCTCAAACTTGAGTTTGAATCTAAACCTGAGCCTAGTTCTCTTCCACCTCCCTGGGCTGGTGCCTCTAAGACCCTGTCCAGAGGGTGTCTACTTGGTCCAGAGTTGGGCTGATCTAGACAGCTAGAAAGAAGCAAGCCCTGTGTGATTTAAAGACTTCCCCTCCCTGTCACCCTGTCCTCTTCTGGGACAGGACAGGCGCTCTAAGTGGGATACAGCAGTTAAGAGCATGGATATAATAATGAGAGAGGGGCAGATTCAAAGTTAGCCTTCAAGGTCACGTGACCTTGGGCAAATTATCTCATCTCTTTATGCCTTGATTTCCCTGTTCGTAAAAAAGAAGATGATAACGCCAACGTGATAGGATTGTTTTGAAAATAAACTATGTGAGTGAGAGAGAGAGGTGTGTGTGAGTGTGTGTGTCTGCGTGGCTTAGCATGGTGTCTGCACTTCATGAAGGTTAGCTTTAAAGAAATGTAACAAAATGGTCTTTGTCAGAAGAGTGGGGCTTCCTGCCGCCCCCGAAGCAGGCCTTGCAAAGGTGGCAGAGGAGAGGCTTGTGGAATCTGACCACCTCACACTCACTGCTGCTTCTGGACACCCAGAGACCCCAGGGCCCAAGAAGCACAAACTCCATCGGACAGCCTGGCCCTCCTTCCCGGCCAGAACCGGTGCGGACGGACAGAGGGAGCAAGGAAGGCCACAGAGCTGAGAGTGGAGAGAAAATCACGGAGGGAGATCAATGCTAGACCCTAGAGGTTAACTGTGCCCACCAGGGGGACTGAAGTGGGCAGGGGGACGGATCAGTGGAGTCCAAAGCAGATGAAGAAACTGGCTTTCGGCGACCAAGCTGTGAAGTAAATACGGTGACTGGGCCGGGCGATGGGGAGGTGATGGGGGAGTGAAACAGCAAGGTGAAGCTGTCTTGGGAAACAACAACGAGAGGACAGCGCTGGTTCTGAAAAAGGTCTTTTCTCCTTGTCCCCTTTCAAGGGCAAAACCCACAGCTTTGTGTGTTTGCATCTAAAAATATGCATTTGTGTGTTGTATGTGCAAGTGTTGGTGCGTTTGGGGATGTACGTGTGTGCAAGCCCTGCCTGTTCGTCCTCTGATTCCACAGGACACAGTGATGCTGTGGACTGGCTGTTTATAACGCAAATGGAATTTTATTCTCATAGCTCTGAGAGTTACAGCACAGGGAAACTATTCAAATATATCCATTGTTCTTATAAACCCTGTGGAAACTTTTCTTGTGAAATTCACATATACTCTATTACCTCCTTATTAATAGGAAATTCCAAGGCACTGACGTCATGCATTCCAGCAGACTGGCTTTTCAGTACCCCTGCCTCTGACCAGCAAGGCAAACCAGCGTGTCCAAAGGGGAAGCCTGGGGGTGAATGCTGCCCCTCCCTGCCCAACACAACACCTTCCATCGGCAGAAAAGGCAGAATGTCAAGACAAAGAAGAAATTATGTCGCAGCCCTTATTCTGCTGACAAATTCCAAAAAGAGATGAACTTTCCAACAAAGTCAATGACTCAATCAACCTTGATCCATAGGTAGCAAACAGAAATCTGCATTTTGTGACAAAGGGGCTACAGAAAGCCCTATGGCTAAGAACCCCATCTTTGTATTGCCCTGTCGGGCAAGATTCTAGGATTGCTTCTTGGGTGCAGTTTTCCTGCATTTTCAAAACAGGTTCAGGGTGTACAGAGCTCTCTCTTGGACTAGATCCCGATAGATGCAGCCTAATTTTCCCCATTTTGCAGGGCAAATACCAAGAAGCATTCCCAGGCCTGTCTACAGCCATGAAAATGCAACATGACTCACCGTGCCTTCAGTGGAAATATAATAAAAGAACACAAGATTGGGATATGATGTCATAAAAAGAGATGCATGGCGATTTTCCGGATACAATGTAACTTTTCACATTTCAGAGGAGGTAATTGCATTTTGACCTTTTTTTTTTTCCCCCGTGTTCAAATTGAGGAAAAGAGAATTAAAAAGAACAACTGTGTAGCCAAAATTTAGAAATGGAATTAAATATCTTAAACAACAGACTCTTGTATTTTTGCCTCTTTCTAACATTTCTAATGTCTGCAGATTTGTCTCCTGTGTGTGGATGAGAATTTCCCCTCTGAGGACCACTGACTGAAGCGGTTTATACCTTTCTCTCCTCCCTCCCAACCCATCCCTCAATCAATTCTGTTTATCATCTCTCTTAACTGGACATGATAGGACCCTGCATTTGAAATATTTTTATTGAGTTGAGTTGTATGTTCCCCACCTAGATTTACAGACTATTAAATAGAATGCTTTACATTTCTTTCTTTCTCTCAAAGCAAAAAGCAAATAGCAAATACATGTGGGCAGAGCCATCAGCCAATTATTTTAGTGGATCGTTCACAAGTTATAGGAAAAATAAAAGTCCTTCCGCTTTAATCTTAGGGGACAGCAATTGAATTTCAGAAGGGTAGAAAGCCCAAACACATCTCGAACTTCAAAATACCTTCCCTGAATGACCAAGAAGAGGTGAGGCGGCTATAATGACAAATCAGCCTCCAGCTTTAGAAGCCACTTTGCTGCAGGCCAAGGAGAAAATAAGTGGCGTCTTAGCTGTAGCACCCAGACAGGAATAGAAAAATACGTCCATAGTAACTAGACAGACCTTGAAGTTAAGTAAATGATTCTTAATGTACCAGAGGATCTCAGTTTCACCACAAATCTCCCTTCCGTCCAGAAACTGCCGTCACATTTGCAGTCCTATCACAACAGGAATGTTCACCTTCCACTTGCCTAATTCTCCTCCTCGGGATGTTTGTTCCGCCTCTCCAGATGCAAGCACGTTCACCTCTATCTCCTCTACCAGCAAACCACAGCAACGTAGCTCACGCACAGCACCAGGACGCAAAACCCAACCCGTTTCAGGATGGAAACCTCACCAGGGAAAGACTTCTTGGCAACAGCCCTGGGCATCCAGTGCTGAGAATAGACCTCTTCCCACGAGCAAAGGCGCTACATGTCAAAAGTCACAGCCACGACTCGGACCTCTAGTCCTGGGGTAAGGTGTTCGCCTCCGCTTGGGGGCGCCTCGCCCCCCCTGCCTGCGCAAAGGATGACGATCTCGTGGGGCACCTACCTGTACCGCCCTCGATGGCCACCTCTTCCCACCTTCCCCGTTTCTTTTCCGATCATTTTTTTTCCACTTTAAAACCATCCAACTTTGCCTTGGGGATGAGCAGAATGAAATGTTACTTACCTATAAAAAGAGAAACAGAAGAGAAAGCCATGCATCACATTACACACGAGCTCTTTGAAATCAAGGCCAACTTCCGACTTTGAAACTTTAACAATGAGTGGGTATTATTTTCTCATCCTACCTTTCTATATTTAATGAAACTCGGGATTCTGCAAGAAGCCCATCCCCAGGGCCCAGCCTCCCCGCGTGATTTCCTTTTGTCTTGTGACGGCTGCTTGTCGCTCCCTGCCACCCTGGCCCCGCGCTGCCTGTTCCCCCTCTTCATAGAGAAAAGGGCAGGAGGATGAAGGAGGACCAGGCACCATGGAGACCAAGGGGCTTGGATGTGGGCACTGAGCTTGGACAGTGTGTGGAGCCTCTCCTCTCGGGGGAGGGAAGAGGGGCGCCTCGGGACCGCTGGCCAGTGCCTGCCCGGGAACAGGGTGACAGCTCCCACAGGGTGACTTTCCTTGGAGGCTCTGGGGCCTCTCGGATGACTCTGGCTCTGAGCCTTTCTCTCTCTCCCTCGTCCACCTCCTCCCTCTCCTCCCAGCTGGGATGAACTCACCCAAGGTCTCTATCCTCCCCACCGCCACCTTCATCACACAGCATCCAAGGGTCACTTTTGTGCTCAGGGTTCACACCTGTTTCTACAGAAATCGCTAGTTATCTCAGCACCGTGAGGCCCGCTGAGACCTGCATGGGTGATTTTCTCTGGTCCCCTCCCTCCAAGTAGGATCCAGCCTGGTCCATCCACATCCTAGGAGACCCTCTGTCTTTGAACTAGGGATGCTGGGGCCCTTGTCAGGCCCCTGGGCTCCCAGGTGCCTACCCTTCACACCGCAGGTTCCTCACAGCTGAGCAAACCCCCAACCCCTCACTCTGCTACAAGGACGCCCAGCTCAGTCCCCTGTTCTTCCAAGAACAGCCCCTCACCATGCCAGGTCCCAAATCCCCTCACGTGCTCAATCGTTTAAAGTTGATTTTAGTGGCCCGCTACTATCTTTTTCTTATTATGCCTGAACAACTCAGCTCTTTTGAGCCTCTTCTTAGAGATTTAGTTTCCTGTTTTCTCCCCTCCAAGCTTCTCTGAGAACCTCTACAGAGGACACCCCAGAGCTGAAGGTTGAATAGAAAGGTTACTACTTATTCCCCGTTTGACCGGTTCTAGCTGCATTCATTCCCCAAAGAGTTTTCCACTCAAGAAGCTCTGCTAAGTTCAGAATCGTGGTTGAATACGGACATGCTGTGTCCCCTTTGCCTTGGAGATTCATGACCACATCAGTATATTAAAGCCTTGGAGAAGGTCCATAGTGAAGAGCCACGATTAAGCTTTTCCTAAAAGTATGTGACTCAGAAACTTTTCTTCCTACACACAAATTAAAACCTTCTTCTCTGCTTCAGAAGGATGGTTATGTTGATGTCTTTTATGGGTGTTACACTACGAATAACTGATCAGGTTTTATCACAGGCTGTGGCCAGGGACCAGGAGAGCAATGCCCCCTCTCTCCATGCCCTCTAGGAAGCACGGCCCAGGACCTGCATCCCAGGCTCTGGCCCCAACCCTCACCCAGTGTGAGCCATCCACCAGCTTGCTTGGCCTCAGCGCCCTCATCTGAGACATGGAGAGGTTTCTACACACCCTGCAAATTCCACCAGGATGTGATGAGGCTGTTAAGATTCTTTAAATGTGCTCTGTAAACTGTAAAGAGCAAATGGTTTTCAGGGCTTGGTGTCCAGTACTGGTGTCTTTCGGTTGCACTCGTGGAAAAAGACAACACTGGGCTCCAGTTGCCCCAGGGAGATGGTGAAGAACACGGCTTTTGCACTCCCAGTGAGTGAGAGGTCTGGACTGGTGGGCCTTGATTACTTCCCCAACTCTGCTCCCCAAGGGAGGGAACTGATCCCGTAGGTCTTTCTCCATCTTTAATATCTATGCCTATGAGTTTCCCTCTGTTGCACAAGAATGATTTCTCTGCCTTCTCCGTGTTTACACCTTTCAAAGCTTGTCATCCTGTCCCCTCTCTGCTCTGCGGCATTGCAGCCGGGCAGGTTTCTCAGTAGACCAAGAGCCTCTAGGTGGGGGAAGTAGAGCGAGGTGCTGAATCAGATCAGGGGGAGAAATGCCTCATCTGCCTCCATTATTTCTCTTATGTGAGGACAAACGGGCATTAAAAATAATGACGTTTCAGTGTAGGTACATGGATGCAAGGAATGTTCCACTCTGGTGGGGCTGTTGATAACCGGGGAGGATTGTGTAAGGGGGTGTGTGTGCGAAATGTCTGTACTTTCTGCTTGATTTTGCTGGAATCTAAAACTTCTCTAATACAAATAAAAAATAAAGCTTATTAATGTAAAAAGTCACACGTTCTAAGGTTTCACTTATTCAAGAAAATACAGTGGACCCTCGAACAACACAGGGGTTAGGAATGCCGACCCTCCCCCCAGTCAAAAACCCTCGCGTAACTTAGCGTCGACCCTCCTTGTCTGCGGGTTCCACATCTGGGGATTCAGCGAACCCACAGATTTTGTGGTACTGTAATACTTACTACCGAAAGAAATCCAGTGTAAATGACCCTGCACAGTTTAAACCTGTGTTGTTTAAGGGTCGACTGTATTCTTGATCACAATCTATGTCCAAGGCCCAGCATTCTTTCCTGCAGAATAGGAGAATTCTGGGTAGTCCTCAGAATGCCTTTTACTGGGCCACGTGGAAAGAATGGGAAAAAATGGGGCAACGTCCCAGCCCTGGGAGAGCTTGGAAACTCCATGGGAAGAGAAGAATACAGAAAGTTCGGGAAATCCTCTTACACGATATTCCAAGTTTATCTCCCCACCATCCCCTCATCTTTGGGAATCGGACCTACGATTTAAACCCAGCTCAAGTGCCGGGAGGTCTCTGAGGCTGTCCTGTCCACGCCCCCAGAAGTATTACCCCTTCCTCGGAGCCCTGCAGCTACTGCCTGCACTAGCTCTTAGTGTTTCTTGCATAATGTCATTGGTTAGAGTCTGTTGTCTCCACTCTGCTACTACATCTTGACTCTGCAAACCTGCCAACACCTGGCCCAGATTTTACTGCAAAATGAGTTCTAAGAAACCTTTAGGTTTTCAGAAATTTTGAATTTGGAATTGCAGGTAAGGGACTGTGGATCTATACACACCAGATACTGTGATAGCTCTGGGGCTCAGAGATGAAAGATGTGATCCCTGTCTGCTCGGAGTCTAGAGGGAGAGTGGACCAGGAAGCGCTGAATTACAAGCCGGCATCAGGGCTGACATGGCGGGGTAGGCATGGGGTGCCACGAGAGGACCGAGCACCCACGTCTTTCACTTGGGTGCTGAGAAGAATATAAAGGGAAACAAACAAACTGGAATTCAGTGGAGAGGATCAGGGAAAACTTCAAAGAAGAGGCTGGCCTTTATCGAGCAGCTCCAGCTGCAAAGCTGCATTAAAAATCCGCTGCTCAGCCTGGGTCCTCCATCCCTCCACAGCAAGGTCACGTTCACCTTCGTTTTCTGCCTCCTGCCCTGCATCATTCTTCTGCGAAGGAATTCCCCACTGACCCGTCTCCGAATCTAAGGTGGGGCTCGGATGCTCGCCTTTCTGAAGGGCTTGGGATGCAGACAGGAGCTACCTCTGCAGACAGGCTTGCCTGACGTTGTCTCTTCTCAAGGCACTGCAAGCCCAACCCATTTCAGTGATTTTCCTATCTGCTCTTTATAGGGCCATCGTAAAACCACAAGTGGTGACAGCCTGACTGTTCACGATAGTTTCTCAACTGCAGACGGTCTTCTGCAGACCTCCATTCCTCATTTTAACCTGAGTGTGAAGGCGGCTCTGTTAACCCATTGGGTCCCACAGCCAGGACGCTCCTTAGCCTTTGAGAGTTAAGAAAGAATGCCCGACACCCAGGGTGACTCACGGAGCACCAAGGACTCTGGCAAATCTGAAATGTACACAGTCCAAAGGTAGTTCAAGTGCCCTCCCTGGGAATGGGTCTTCTGACAGTAGAAGTGTTTACACTGACAGTTGCATACTTATTCCAAACTTGAGCCAAGACTAGCTCTTCTCAAGTCCTCCCTCTGATGGCCTTTGAGCCCCGAGGGAAGGGAGACAGGATGAAAAGGCAAGGGCCCGGGTCCAGAGCTGGCAATGCCTGTCCTCTCCTGTCCTGCTCTTACACCCACTCTGCAAAGCGGGAATCTGAAAATCCGTCCATGGGAGCCACATCCCACATCCTTCAACAGCATCTCTGTAACAGGCTACACGTGGCCAAGCCTTCAACTCCTCCTTGGCATTCATCACAGCTCCGTGCCAACTCCCACCAGGAGGGGTGACTTCTAAAGACCTGCAGTTATCCTCTTGATTCAGAGACGCCACACCACAGCCCGTGCTGTACTGCAGGAAAGAAAAGCAATAAGAATTGCTTCTGAGTCTTTTGAGGCGGGGAAATGACGTGGGATTATCTAGAGATGGAGAAGTTTTAGGCAGGTGCTCTAAAAGGCAGTGGGTTGGATCTGAAACCTCTTTTCCAGACAGCCCCCAAATGGGATGGGGGTGGGGTAGAATCTCTCAGGCTCATCTCTGTGTTCCCTTCTCCCCAAAGCAGAACTGCTGAGATGCAAGAGCCTCCACTTTTGCTACCCACATCCTCTCCATACTCTGGAGACAGAGGGCTGCTACTAATTAATACTTCATTGGTGGGAAACCCTAGGCCCAGGGACATGCCAGCTGGACTCTGGTGAATGCAGGGGGAGCGAGGGAAGGATGGGGAGAACCGACTGCCAGTCTGGCTGTCGCTCACGTGTCCTCGCATCCTTTCCTGGGGTGAAGCAGGAGCTAGCAGCATGGCCAGCGGTGGGTGGGGACAGATGCCTAGATGGGCAAAGCATTTCATCCCAGCATCAGAAGGGAGCTGTTTTTATGCTCTCTGAGGCTTCCACTGGAGACCAGAGCTCCTCTTGGTAACGCCTTTCCTTCTTCCCCACTACCTCACACAGAGCTTGGCTGGGTAGATTTTTTTTTTTTTTTTCCAGTGAGTATATTTCCTGATTTTTACAATCAGACGTGCTCAACATCGAGGAGAGCTGCATTTTCCTCCCTGCCACCCCCACCCTCCTCACTGGAGACCAGAGCTCCTCTTGGTAACGCCTTTCCTTCTTCCCCCCCACCTCACACAGAGCTTGGCTGGGTAGATTTTTTTTTTTTTTTCCAGTGAGTATATTTCCTGATTTTTACAATCAGACGTGCTCAACATCGAGGAGAGCTGCATTTTCCTCCCTGCCAGCCCCACCCTCCTTTCTCCACCACTCCTCAGTGGAGATTTGGGGTGGAAGCGATGTCAGGAGAGGGGTCTGGGACTATAAGCAGGGACGCAGCCCAGTCCACTCATGGCACAGGTAGGGGACAGCCACCGGTGCAAAGCCAGATGTGCCAGCGACTCCCCTGCATTCTAGGAAACCCCAGGAGCTGGTACTGACCTCACCTGGCCGCACAGTCCCTGTTTACCTGCGACTGTCTCTATAAAGTCAGGTGAAAGGTACCAGCTTAGATGGTACTAATTAGCATCTTCTCCTAATGACTGGACAAACGTCCCCAGATTGCTAAGAATTCCAGGAAACAAAAAGCATAGCAGCCAAAATTCTGGGATGGGATAAGGACCCGAGGCCCCCTTTTCTGTGACATCGGTGGTTCTCTACTTTCCATGCCCATTAGAATCACCTGAGCAGATTTAAAAATCCCAGTTCCCAAGCTTCGTCCCAGTCTAATCAAATCAGAATCCCTGGGAGCAGGACCCTAGCATCACTGTTTCTGAAAACCACCCAGGTGATCCCAACCTGCAGTACAGTTTGAGAACCAGTGAGGTAGAGCAGGCCTGAGGACCCCCCAGGGGGCTGGTTAAAGGACAGGATGCTGGGCTCCAGCCCCCATTTCTGATTGAGCAGGTTTGAGGTGTGGCCTGAGAATCTGCATTTCTGGGGGGCTCCTGGGTGAGCGCATTAGACAGACCCTGAGGCTCTTTGAAAGAAACATGCCCTGGAGGAGTTACTCTCCATTACTACTGCAGTTCCTGGGGCTGTGAGGACCCTGCACATCCCACCAGGCTTCTCTGGAACAGACGTTAAGGGTTCTGGCCCTGCCACTGAGAAAGGGGGTCCACCTGGCTCGTCCTTATCTTCCCAGGGCTGTGCCAGGAGAGAAACATTTCTGTGAAAGTGGCTTTACCAGCAGAAAGGGAAGGGAGGCCAGTGTTGCCTTGTCCCACCTCCCCTGCTGCCAGAGATGGACTTCACTCCTTTTAGAAGGAGCCTCACAAGCCTACCACGTAGCGTCCTCAGGCAGGAAGGAGGTTGTCTCGCAGCATGACCCCGGGGACAGCCGTGAGTACAAGGATATACGTGTTCCATGTCTGCTGAGTCAGTCTGTGAGTGGACGACCCATGAGACAGGCAGGAAACCACGAGGCTGCCGCACTGCCTTCTGGTAGAGAGCGGGGCGAGTCCTCAATCAACAACTGTTCCAGAAACTCCTTCTGTGAAAGCCACATGCACCTTTCTGATAAGGCTGGAGGCCGCGATAACCTGAGACGAGGTTTTTATTTGCTTGGACTTCTGTGATCTACAGCCCTCTTTCAGCAACATCTTCTCACCCGTGCTTCTCGCCACCCACAAGCCAGTTCCCCGGGAGAGCCTAGAAGAGGCTGAGGGGGCAGAGCCCGAAGACAGGGTGCTTGGCTACCATCTCTATCTGTGCTCTCGTACCGGAAGGTGCTCCAGGAGCCCACACACGTGGGTGCCCCCAAGCTCTCCGCCCAGGACATTCTGGCACACCTGAGGGCAAGCCCGCTTCTGCATCTGCTGAACATCTGGGGACAGCAGCAGCCGGGCTGCCTGCTGAGTGCACATCCCCTGTTTCCTCCTCTTCCAGGACTGCTCTGCTCGGGGCAGACCCAGGCCCACGGCAGGGAGGTAGAGGAGTTTCCAATGCCCTCCCCCCCTCAGCCACACTGCAGCAGGGGAGGGGCGAGTGGGGGGCTGCATTTGCTCCCTCCTTCTGAGCTTGTTCACACAGTAAAACACAGAGGCCCCGCTGTGACTGTTGATCACATCCAAAGCAAAGGCAGGTTTTGAAATTCATCCGAGATTTTCTCCCACAGCTGCAGCCAGCCGGGCCTGAGCCTTGCCATCCCCCCACCCCACAGGGCCTGCTGGCTGCTGCCGGGCCTCCAGGGGGAGCGGCGAGGGCTATGAAGCTGTCTTTCTATCGCCCCACATCTGCTTCTTGAGGCTAAGAGAGACACTAGGTAGGGGAAGACTGAAAGAACAGAGGGAGAAAAAAAAAAAGAACGCATTCAGCAAAAAAAAGGCATAAAAAGGGAAAAAATTTAAAAAGAGACTGCTGAGATCTCTTTCGTCCTTCCTTCCCCCTCCTCGTTTCTGAAGCTGGTTCAATGTTGCATACAGTGTACATCACTGGGGACCTGGTGACAAAGGCCCGCTTAGTCCAGCCCCTGGTGAGTAACTGCAGAGGCTCATCACGCAGGCTGCAGTTGTACTAATGCTATAGCCTAGGATCTATGGAGTTCACGGGGATTTTAGGAGATTGCTAATAAGGCTGCCCAGTAAACAACCTGGCAGAGCAGTAGAAGGTGAAGGTAAATCACAGGTTGCATTCTAAGTGGATTTG
This sequence comes from Neophocaena asiaeorientalis asiaeorientalis, assembly GCF_003031525.2. Taxonomy (NCBI): domain Eukaryota; kingdom Metazoa; phylum Chordata; class Mammalia; order Artiodactyla; family Phocoenidae; genus Neophocaena; species Neophocaena asiaeorientalis. The sequence continues at coordinate 1,406,080 of NW_020174430.1, read as the reverse complement.
GGAAGGCGGAGTGACTGCCACCAGCAGCCCCTGGATGTGCTAAGGAGTGCGATGCACCTTCCCTTGTTGGCTGGTTTATTCATGGTACAGTGGGGATGGCTCTTCCCTCTTCCCTTCCGGCTGCCCAGCAGCCAGGGGAGGGCAGGCTGGACAGGATCGAGCTCCAGAGCTTCTGGCCCCAGACTTCTGACCTCCTGGATCCCCGAAGGAGGTAAAGGATGGACCCTTTCCCAACCCAGGACTTACTCTGGCTCGTTCCAGAGTGAAGGGAGTCAGCTGCTGTCTTGCCCCAAGTTGGACTGCTACCTATTTGACAACACTACCGAGGCACAACCTTCCAAAAAGGTCAACAGCAAGAGTGGGTCAAGCACTCAGGAAGGTAAGGCCCCATCTGCGTGGAACCACCCGGGAACCGAGACTGGACCACCATCTTGCATAGTTTTGGTTTGCGGCCACTGGAAATCTGAGTATTATCTGGACACCTCCCTTCCCAACGAATGCATCTGGTTGCCAAGGAAGCGTCATCAGAAACCTTAATGTATTATCTCAAAGCTTTTCTCCCTGGAAAGTCATCACAGCCATAGTTCCTCTATTCACGTGCCGCACGGTATCCAAGGTCCTTTCATGCACCTTCTTACTATCACGTTTGATAGGAAGTCTAACGACGTCAATATTACGTAAATGTAAAAATGTAAATACTCTTTTACATTTCCACTTCACAAAGGAGGAAACATGTTAGAGAGCCCGTCAGTTGCCCAAGGTCACAAGCTGTTAACTCCTAGACCTAGAACTCGGTGGCAGACCCTGACTCTATGCCCATATTCTGAGGATTCTGATGGAGGGCTGCCAGCAGGGGCCACATCACTGGAGATGAGCTCTAAGCCTGTGGCCGACATGGAGCTCCTCAGAGCAGCACAGCGGATCGGCTGCCCTAAGTGTCCCTTCCTCGTGGGCTCCAGTTTGGTTTTTATACTCTCTTTATTTATTCTCAGCCTAAGAGGCCAACACTGAGACTTGCTAGTTAGCCCCAAGCCGGATGCATGTCCAGGAATCCTATGGATATCGGTGAATACGCTTTATTCTGTGGCTTCTACCAGGGAATCCCACACATTAACTACCAAATGTGTCCACTGGATTTGGATCCAGATGGTAACAAGGAGTTAATTCTCAATAAATGGTTTTAATAACTGGCCGGTATTTATTCAACTTGTTTTTGACTAGATATACATGACTTGAGTTTCTATGGTGGTTACTATGTGTAAATGAAAATCAACTGATTATCAAAAATGTATTTACTGAAGATTAATTCTGCAATCACCACCTACACAGGATCTATCAAAGCAAATCCTCAGTAAATGCATATTTGGGAGCTTAATTTAAATTGTTTTTACAAAGAAAACTTAAAGAAAAATCTTTCCAGGGGAGTTGGCAGCTGCAGAAGCCAGGAACTAGAGTTTCTTGTTAGGTTAACTATAAAAATGAGAGCTTTCTCGGTCTTTTTCAGCTATAGATTTGTAAATCACATCGTACCATAAAAACAAGAAAGAAACAAAAAAACCTAGGATTCCTCATCAGTAGATTTAAATTTACATGTAATTTATTGACAATAAATGGTGTCTAAATGCCTGAAAACATTCAGAGCTAGCACTAGAGTCACCCCTTGGCTCCAAACATTTATCATCCCAAGACGATTGCAGAGGGATCTTTAGATATATCCTTGGAATTAGATAACAGAATTTCCCAGTAATTTTATTTTTAAAAAATTAAATATTTTTTTCTGCTGCAAGGAAGCCCATTTCCTTTAACGAGGCCATAGCCGTGATGAAAACTCGTCAATCACTTTTTCCCAATAGTCCTCAACACAACCCTTCCTAAACTGTTTATTGAGAACTTTCTATGAATCAGGCCCATAATCTCATTTTAGCTTCATAAACGTCCTTCTGGCAGTTTTGTTACTTTTGCTGTTCTTCAGTCTTTACTGAGAAAACAAGGAAGTCTAGATTTAGTCTTCGATGTAGATCTAAGTCCAGCTTCTTGGCCTCTTTGAAGAAGAATGGGGAGTCGGGGTAAGTTGAGGGCCTGGAGAGAAGGCTGAGGGCCCCCGTCATCAGATGAGGACAAAAAGGCAAGACCACAACAGCTCCCCGGTCAGGATTCACAGACGTAACTCTAAGGCCACACCTGAGGTGTGTGAGGATGTGAGAATTTGACCTCCACGTTTAAGAGGACATTGCTCTTTGTGTCATCGGGGAATGAAGAGATTTCATCTCTGGGAAAAGATGCGTGCTGCCCTCAGGCTGCGCCTTTCCCTCTCCGAGAACATGATCTCTTAGTAAAATGAGAGGTTTTGCACTCTGCAAGACTTCACAGTTCTGCTACACCGGAAACAACCCGTGGGACTTTGGACAGCCCTGTGCCTACCCAGACCTTGTTTCTCTCATCTGACAGATGTGGAGGTAAGAGTAGGTGATACCTAAAACTCCTCCTTGTATAACTGCCTACGGTGCACTTCATCAGGCCAGTGGGAAAGGAGTTTGTTTGTCCAGAGACTCTAAAGCCATGGCCTGGCTCCACTGTTGACTTGTTGACAGCCTACTTGATCTGTATGGGAAGGGCTCAGTCTAGGGAATGCGAACTTTGCAAAGCAAACACCCCAGATGATTTTGCTCCAGAAGTTAAAAAAGGAAAGCACAAATGACTGGTTATTCAGAGACTGCTGTCCACTTTCCTTTCACCCACCTGGCCATCTCTATTGTCCTGGATCCTAGGGAGATTTAAACAACACACACACACAAACACACACACACACACACACACCAGTTTCCTATCTATGGTGCTTCTACTCAACGAGCTGATTAACACCTTGACCTTATGGAGCTCTAACATGACCTTGGAGAGTAGATAGAATCTTGTTATCTTGTAATGAGTTTTACGGCTTACTTCAGTCCATTTTAGCCATGTTTCTCTAGTGATTAAGGCAATTATCAGCCTATGCATTTCAAGATTATGAATTATGGAACTCTCTCCAGGTGCTGAAAGGGGCTTGGGAATGCTCAGACCACTTCTCAGCCCATTTGAAACTTAT